>NC_092355.1:26027775-26327775 GCF_963676685.1 Mytilus edulis | reverse complement strand
CATCTCAACGAGATTGCTTTTCTCGCTTGAGCCGGGACGGTGAGAAAGGCAATCGAGTTGAGATGAACAATGATAATCTTTTTATCGCTATTTTACCTATGACGACGTTGTCAATTTCATGTCAACTTCATGTCAATTTCGATAGCAACGCCACATGCATGCTTAGTTTCTAGCGATAATTTTCCATCTCTAGCGAGTAGAATGATATGAAAATTATCACAAAAAAAGATCAGAGGAAAAATGCGCAAAATAGCGATAATGACACTAATCTTTTACAATGTATCAAAACATATTGTTCTTATAGAATATGAGAAAAGATAAAATGATTATTTATTTCTTCTATGCAAATAAGATAAAGGAAGTCCAAAATCTTCGTGGCTAATGCCTCTCAGATATGAGAAGACTATATCTCATATATCTATATAATTTTCAGGCTGATATTGCAGGCTATGTTTTGTTTTCAAGTATAAGTGAAACTAAGGAAGAGGATTACGATAGATTCGTCAATGTAAACCAGAAGGCGAAATTATTCCTGGCACAACTGTGCTTGCCTTATCTCAAAGAAACAAAAGGTATGTTTGTATGAGGGTAAACTAGATTCTTTCTGCTACAACTTTGCCTGCCTTATTTTATAGAAACAAAAGAATTGTTTGCATGAGGGAAAACTACATTTTGTCTGTCACAATTATGCTTACCTTATGTCAAAGAAACCAAAGGTTGTTTAGAATGAGGGAAAACTAAATTCTTTCTGTCACAATTTTGTTTGCCTTGTCTCAAAGAAACAACAGGTTTGTTAGTATGAGAGAAAACTAAATTCTTTCTGTCACATCTATGCTTGCCTTGTATAAAAAACAACAGGTTTGTTAGTATGAGGTAAAACTTAATTATGTTTGTCATAATTATGCTTACCTTATACATGTTATATCTCAAAGAAACAAAATGTTTGTTATTATGAGGGAAAACTAAATGCTTTCTGTCACAATTATGTTTGCCTTATCTCAAAGAAACAACTGTTTTTTTTAATCATGTTAATATGAGGGAAAATTGAATTCTTTCTGCATGTTCTGTAACAACTATGCTTGCCTTATCTCAAAAGAACAAACAATTTGTTAGTATGACATGTATGAGGGAAAACTAAATTCTTTCTGTCACAATTATGCTTGCCTTATCTCAAAGAAACAAAAGGTATGTTAATATGAGGGAAAACTAAATTCTTTCTGTCACAATTATGCTTGCCTTATCTAAAAGAAACAACAGTTGTTTTAGCATGATGGAAAACTGAATTATGTCTGTCAAAACTATGCTTGACTTTTCTCAAAGAAACAAAAGGTTTGTTAGTATGAGGGAAAACTAAATTATTTCTGGCACAACCATGCTTGCCTTATCTCAAAGAAACAACAGTTTTGTTAATATAAAAAGAAAACTTAATTCTTTCTGTCTCAATTTTGCTTGCCTTATCTCAAAGAAACAACAGGTTTGTTAGTATGAAAGAAAACTTAATTATTTTTGTCACAACTATGCTTGCCTCATCTCAAAGAAATTAAAGATTGGTGTGTATGAGAGACAACTGAATTCTTTCTGGCACAACTATGCTTGCCTTATCTCATAGAATCAAAAGGTTTGTTTGTATGAGGGAAAACTAAATTCTTTCTACCACTACTATGCTTGCCTTATCTCAAAGAAACAAAAGGTATGTTTGTATGAGGGACACCTAAATTATATCTGTCACAATTATACTTGCCTCATCTCAAAGAAATTAAAGATTGGTTTGTATGAGGGACAACTAAATTCTTTCTGCGGACTTTCCGTAGCGATGCTTATTTTGGACATCAGAAATAAGTGGTTTGCGATAAAATACGCCAGATCCAATTGCCTCCAAGCATGTTTCATAGAAGTCAACTATGCATATTGGTCCTGCAAAAGAAGATTTGTGAACTTTAAAATGTATTTTCCTCCGCTAAACTTATGTTGCATGTATAGAAACAGAAAGAAATAACAAGTGGTATTTATTAACAAGTTTAAAATTAATATTAAAACTAGAAAACTCAACTGATTAGTAAGAAAGGGTCCAACCGGCAAAATTTTAAATATTTTATGGGAAACAGCTGAAGATTCAGAAAATGATATACTAGTAGGCCAGTCAGCAACCCCGTCCTGTCTTGCTCGAGAGGATCTTGAGATGAAGCGCCCACAATAACTAGATTTTGAAGGACGGACAGACAAACAAACGGACGGACGGATGAACAAAGTGAAAATAAAAGACAACCACGTGCTTTTAATATGGGAGTCTTCAGATTTCTACCAGTTTATACGATTTAGCCTGAAACAAATTTGTCACGGCTTTGTCATTCTTTTTGTTTCAAAAATACATAAAACGTGATATGCTAATTGCCGTTTTAAAAACATGTTTTTTAAAATAATTTAAATACGTATACACTTACCTCTTGCATAGTGTTTGATATCTTTGTTATCCAGCCGTAAATCACCTAAACCACCTTTGAACGTCTTGTTGTTTCGACCAATGAATCTTATAAATCTTTCAGTAGCATCTTGTCCAGTTTCGAACTGAGAATGGTCCAGATTTCTGTGCTCGTCCCGTCCCCTAAGTCCAAAACTTTTCTTCGTCATCATCGGATACGGGGTCTGCCCTGCAAACCTTAGTGCCTATTCTTTTCGATAATGAGTCTTTCATTTTAGCGTCAAAAACGCGTCTGAAATGAGCAAATCGGCCATCTTTCTGATCCAGAAAGTTTTTGTCGTGGACATTCATGTCCCTACAATGTCTAAGGAGACCACACACAATGTAGTATAAAGATTTAGGCGGATACTCGTCTCCGTTTTGTTTCCTCGTCTCCACAACAAACCTGTCTAGCCAATAGTTCATACATTCCGCGTTCATCATATGTAGCTCAAGAATAGGATCCCCGTTCTGAGCCTGGAAAGATCTCCATTGGTTAAATACACCCACTGCCCATTTCGTGTTCTTTTTTGTGTTAGCGTTCATTTTTTTATTGACTAGATTTGAAATTTCTGCATCGGTGACAACCGTAGTAAAACGGTCACTTGGAGCCTGCATTTCCTCGAAATTAGTCCAAGGTCAAAAATGGCAGTTTGAAAAATATCAAAATCACTCTCTGCGACCAAATTTGTGTCATCAAAAGATTCTTTAGAAACGAAACTTTCAAACTGCAGTGGGATGGTAAAATTCTCAACATTGCGGTCTCCTCCTTGGCACAAAGCATCATCCGCATAATCCTTCTCTAATTTCATCGCAATTTGCGATAGTGACATATCGTCCTCTTTCCCCCGCAAAACTGCGAACGTGCTAAATAAATCAACGTCCTCTTCGGAGATTTGAGAGAGGACAAAGTTTTCTTCACCGTCGCCTAAAAAATCAACCATTGCCTCCGACATTTTAAGCTTCTAAACAGACAAGAGCTCGTGCAGAATTAAGGCGGGAATAACGTCATTTTGGCAAAGCCTTAATAATTAACTATTTAATGTCTGTATAATATAGCATTTTCATTGGTCATATTACAAATCATATATAGCCACGCCTTACTCGTTAAAATTTTTAATGCACTCAAACGCTACGCGTTTTCGATGCATTAAAAATCTTAATTCGTAAGAGCCGTGCTCTATATATATATAACATATAGCATAATAAGTAAACTGTTATGTAAACAAATTCGTCTCTTTTTGATACAAACAATCATAAGAGACGGCGTATGAATCTAAACATACTTTTAAGTAATTCGAATTTTCGATGTAGGCAACATAATCTACCTGTCGAGTCTCTGTTCCACGATACCGGTAAGTATATTTAATATTTTATGTATATTCTTCCGATCAGACATCAAATTAAAAAAATGAAATCGTACAGTTCCGTTCGAACATCGTTAATTAAAACGGCACCCAACAACACAACTAAAACATTCATATGTCAATATACTATCTTCAACAATTATTTGTATACAATTCGCCGTTTTAGAATCTAATGCATCCTGGGTAATATTTTAAAAAGTGTACACCAACACGTCATTTTCATTTTGGTGTACGAACAATGAAATTACCCTTGATTCATGCTGTTTAATTGCCATCTGAACAGGAAAGCAGTTTTCTTGGGAATTAAACTTAATCATAAATTACCACTTAAAAAATTGTAAAAGATAAAAAAAAGCCACAAATGTTTGAACCATATAATCTACCATAAAAGCACATTTGGAACATGTGGAATGCAAACTCCTTAGTAACTTGGTTACCTAAATTGAATAAAATAAATTTGTATATAAAATGCAAAATTACTATGTAAAATTGAAATGTAAATAATACAAAAAAAATGTTTGTTTGTTTTTCAGCAACCGATGACAGTAGTTTACTGCATGGCAAAAGTAGCTATTGATATGCTTACAAAATGTCTAGCCAAAGGTAAAATATATTTATTGTACAGTAATATGTCTAGATGAACCAATCGAAATAATTATTAAATGTTCTGCTTTGTAATTGATTGCAAAGACTATTTCAAAATAAAAAGGACTTTAAAAAAAAAATTGTGATTGTACAGTCCTTGATATCATTTTTATCTTTTGTGTACCTGTCTATTTTTCTAATCTAACGTTTATTTAAATACACCAAATTATTGGTCACTTACGTTCAAAATCTTTGTTAGAACACTCCCCCTTCTTTTTCAAAAATGTGCTGAGTTCTATTTGCATGTTAAAAACACTAGATATTAACTTAAAAAATATAACGGGCTTAACTTTAATTTCTTGACGTATACAGTTTATGAACAAATCATTGAAACAAAATGTTGATTAAATAAATTTCTTTCAGAACTAGGTCCTCACGGTGTAAGAGTGAATGCTATCAAGTAAGTTCTAATTAGTTGGTGGTGTAGTACCTAGAACGTTGTTACCAAGTACCCTGATTTACCTCAACCTTCAGTGTCAGATATTTAAAAATTGTTTAACAGAAAAGATGTGATTTTAATACACAATATTTATTACCATTTGCTTCAAAATAGGCAGAGACCATGGTTTATCCTGCATTGTCCTGTATTCCTAAGAGAAATCTTGTGTCTTTTAAGTGTTATTAGTTGCATTCAGCTTTATAGCAATCCACTGAGTCAGGCTCTTTCAAACTGATATTTACGTTTGTTCTAATGATGTTCTTTTAACCCAGTGTACAAGTGTCCAAGCTCTCACAAACATGTTTACCCTACCACATTCTGAATGCGCATGTAAAATGAAAAACGTTCCCCTCCAAGTGTACTTCGGTACAGACATGATTTATGGCAAACTTTTCTAAAATTGTCCATTTATAAGTTTTGAAATTATAAAGTAATTAAGGTCTCAACTCCCTCATGCAAAGTCGGCTTTAGATAAATTTGACTATTTTTCTAGGTTATTTATTGTCATATAGCTCTTCAATTGTTTCGGTTCTTATAAATCCTTGGCTTTCAAATATTTGGCTTTTAGCGTTCCTGAGGAAAGTAAATCCAGAAAAACGTTCCGGACGCGCCATGAAATGAATTTAACGTGTTGTTTTCAATTTTGTTGCACAAGTTACATGTTTAAGGGAAATAACGAAAGAAAGATATTTAAAGTTGATAAAATATGATGACAATAATTAGATTACTATATAATAACAAATGCCGAATGTTGTCATTCTATTTCGTAGGTTTGTTTCTTTTCAGAAAGACGATTTCTTATATTTAAATTTAATCTATTGTAATATTCATTATTTATTATCTGTTTGTTAGTTAATCGTACATATTATGTAACTTTATTGTATTGTATTATCAAATTGTAGTCCTGGTTACATTGCTGATACCAATATTCTTCGTAATAGTACTTTGAAGACTACAGATGAAGACCAAAAGAAGGTTTTATACACATATTGTTCCGTCAATCATTATACAATATTAGGTCAATGTCAGGAAAATATAAACTTTTTTATATGAGGCTAGGAAACTGGGAAAGGGCGAGGTACAAAAAATCTATATTTTCATGACATTGACCTAATATTTTTTTTTTTATACTGAAACTCAAATTAATACACTAATAGCTTTTTAAATCGTAACACAAATACCATCCCTTAATGGACCCCGGATTGGAGAGAAAGTGTACCATTATATAAATAAGTATATACATAACACATAGCTGAGAGGGTGATAAAGCAGGTTGGTACCCCGAGAAAACATATTCTACCGCGGCGAAACCAAGGTTGACAATGCTTTTTAGAGGGGTATCAATCTGCTCTATCACCCTCTGAACTATGTGTTATTTAATTTATTATACTGAATGTCCCATTATTATTGTCTTTTACAAATGAATTGTATCTAAAAATATTTCTATATTATCACGTACTTTACAACGTAACGGGTATTAGAAAAATTAACAGAAGTGAAGTAAATAGACAATAATGATGCATTGACTTGACCTATCAACAATATAAGGATTCGGCCCGAAACAGGAAAAAAAACCCCCCTTTGAAAAGGACTCATATCAGGCGGAGAAATATACATCACAATGAACATGATTAATGTACATTACATGTGAAATAAATCAATGGTGAACGAAATCTTTTCAGTATGGAATAGAATATCAACAATAAGCATTACACATAATGATTTACAGGGTTAATGAAAAATGTTAACAAGTGAAATAAGTTTTTTTCAACAATTGTTAAAGAAATAAGTTTGAGTCGTTCCACTCTTCGTTGTATAGTATATTGGAAAAAAGGACAGATTGAAGAGTTCGTCATGAATATTTAGTTCTGACTCTACTTTTCAAATATTCATGAGGAAAACTGATACCAGGTTAGTGATTGTTAATGACGTAGAAATATACAGTCAACGCATTTTGACTACTCAAATAGAACGAGTGCAGTATAATGTGTTTTATTTTTTATTTGAAAGTCAGATAATACAATCCTAGCCAAAACGTAGAACTTTTAGTATTGTCTTTAATAACTTGATATAAATTCAATTCATTGTCATATAAATTACCTATTTGTGATTGGTCTATCCAAGATGGTAACATTTAAAAAAATTGTCAACCGCTCAGCAATGTGATAGAGTAAATTAACGCCCTCCTTTAAGCGAATCAAAATATGGCATTTTAACGTGAAGTATAATAATATGAAATTGACATCATACAAAATATAGCTATGCGTCTTTGTTTCGGAAATAAACACACCTAGTTACAGTATAAACTATGAATAGAGTCGACCTTGGAGTCGATATCGCTGTATTTCACTCTTAAAAATATATGATACCATGTCCTGGTTTTTGATGACGTTTAGTTCTTTTTTGTTTGTTTTATTAGCCCTTCAACGTTTGAATTAGTTTTTGAGTTTTACATATGTTGGCCTCGTGTTGTACAGAAGAGTCATTATTTGTCAAAATGTGAATCTTGGGTCAAGTGCATTGCAATTAGAACCGTTAATGTTGTTATTGCAATACCCTCTTAAAAAACCTGACCTAAGCGGATTTTTTGTGGGGTTTGTTTAGTCTTTTTTTATCGAGATGCTAACATATATTTTAAATTTTGGATTCCAAAGCATTATGTCTCGAATTTACCTAACATAGATTATTTCCGAAATTCATGTCAACCAAATTTCGATATCTTTGCATCTTGTATTTCAATGTCTAAAATTATCTCTTGTCTTTTTAGTATGCAGACACGGCAGCAGAACAAGCACACCTTAAAAGGGTGGGAAAATCATCAGATGTTGTTTCCCTCTTGCTCTTCTTGGCGTCAGATGAAGCATCGTACATTACCGGGAGTATCAACTTTATCGATGGTGGATATCATTTATATCCTTGAACAATATTCCACCTTTTCTGAGATAATTTAGATTTAAGACTTTTAGAGAAATTCACAACCATAAAATATATTTCATGCTATTTGATATTTATTTTCTGGTCTTGGTGGTAGACCATCGAAGATTAGGCCCCAACAATTTAAGAAAATACGATAAATGGCGTGGCCTTTTATAGAAAAAAGTAAAAACACAAAAATACTGAACTCAGAGGAAAATTCAAAAAGGAAAATCAAAAATCAAAAGGCAAAATCAAAAGTCCAAACACATCAAACGAATGGATTACAACTGACATATTTCTGACTTGGGACAGGCATTTTCTAATGTAAAAAATGGTGGATTGAACCTGGTTTTATAGCTAGCTAAACCTCTCACTTGTATGACAGTCGCATATGCCGACTTGACTGTGTTTAATTCGCTTTGTTGTAAATACCAGGGTATGCAAACTAACACAAAACTGTAACAAGAAACTTTGCGCCCGCATCGCACATATACATGTACTCACCGACGATCACACAGAGCCCAACACCTGATAGCTGGATTTATAGATAAGGAGTCGAAGAGTTATACAACCAAAAGGAACGTAATAGCACAAAGACAAGTAAAATGAAACAGTAAAGTGAAACAGTAAAGTGAAACAGTAAAGTAGATACAAAGAAACACAACGTGAACAATCTAACTCGAGACCATCTTATGCTTATTATGAAGTAGACACTGAATGATAAACTAATACATATAGGTGTCATAGGTCTTGGTACTTTCCGATTTACTCTTTGAGAAAAGGGTTAAGACCCTGGCTCACAAATATTTTGCTCAGTCATCGATCACGTTCTATATATACACCAAGTCTTGAGTAGTGTAGTCGTATACGTTTAGAAGTGTATACTCCATACGCGGGTGAAGATGGTATATTGAATTGCTGCTTAGATGAGAAAAATTGAATAATTTCAAAATTGAAATTGTATCGTTTGTCACGGATCCTGTACGCAGATGACTGCTGTAGGATCATAGTTCCATGTAAGCTATTTATATTGTCATCTATTGGCTTCTACCCCAAAAAAGCTTTAAAACCGGACTCACTCTGTAGCATCACCACTGGATATAAATACCCCTGAAGCGATGGAAAAAAATGGTAAGTCGGGTAAGGACAAATTCTTCTTAATATCATTATATTCTACGTTTTGCTGACAAGTAAATGTTTGTTATACTGATTCCTAATAATAAAGCTACTTCAGGGGGTTGATCTTACATTAGCTGCCTGTCTCTGCCAATCGTCGTCAGAATCGGATATAGTCGAAGGAAGCTACATGTTCAAACTTGAAAAAAAACCCATTAAATCCTTTAATTTACTTTTGAAGATTTTGTACAGATATATTGCATTTAACCTTGAAAAACAAAACATAAAACAGAGAAATTCCGTTAGATAAAGCAGATAAAACAGTACCGCGAATATCAGCGAATTTTTGTTTGTCGTATTGACAATCATTCCTCTTCGCATTTTTTTTTTTTTTTTTACAAAATTGAAATATTAAAAAATAACGACAAAACATCATGTTTTGTCATCATGGTTGAATCTAAGATTTGTTGCACAATTAATAGCAACGGATGAGTTAATACAGTGATTACAACCCACAAAGGTTAATACAAAAACTTAAAAGTCATAGGTTGTGAGGTCAAAGGTCAGTAGTGAATTATACAACGAATAAATCGCAGAGTATTTTTTCTGCTAAGTTGTGTATAAAAATAAGCAATTAAATACAGTGATGACGTCACCATACATTTCTAACATGACGCCATGAATCCCATATGAAATCTCCTGAACTTATACGAGATGCATAGAGGGTCACCACGTGACGGCGATATATCAATCCTAACGTCAGAATGCTTGTTATGCCTTCTTTGCTATGTTAGTTTTTCGTTGAAAGTTTTAAGAATAAAGCAGATCGTTAGTTTTCTCATTTGAATTGTTTCACATATTGTCTTGATAACTAATCGTTATTGGTTTTGCTCATTGTTGAAGGTACCATACAGGAGGGTCGTTTTTTGGGTTATCGTCATGACGAATAAAGGTAAAAAAAATCTTGCCAAATGTCGTAAATAGTAATTGTTTTGCGCATGACGATAAAATGTACATTTTCTGTATGACGATAAATGTACATTTTTTGAAAAACCATATAAATTTAGTCGGGTGAAAGGATGGGAAACTTTCTGCACCAAAGACGAACCTCGAATGACAATATCTATAATTTACAAAACCGCAAAAAATATAGCACGACAAATTTAAATTGACCTCATTCAAATATAAAGGTCAGTTCTAACTCGACCAATGAAAAATAGTTAATCTATTATATGATTTCAACAAGTGTAAATTTATAAACAAATACACGTGGTAATGTTTACGTACCGATGTACATACCTCTAATTAATATATATTTATGTTATAATTCATAACTTCAAGCGAATATAAATTATTTACAAAATGAACTCAACACTTTTGTATGGGATCAGTTCATCTGACAGTGTGCAGCAAAGCTTCGGAAAACAAAGAAAGTGTAAAAAAAATACATTAGTCGATCCTTCAAAGACTCTTTAACATAACCGTCTTTTCTTGTATGAAAGAGGGACGAAAGATACCAAAGGGACAGTCAAACTCATAAATCTAAAACAAACTGACAACGCCATGGCTAAAAATGAAAAAGACAAACAGAAAAACAATAGTACACATGACACAACATAGAAAACTAAAGAATAAACAACACGAACCCCACCAAAAACTAGGGGTGATCTCAGGTGCTCCGGAAGGGTAAGCAGATCCTGCTCCACATGCGGCACCCGTCGTGTTGCTTATGTGATTACAAATCCGGTAAATAGTCTAATTCGGTAGGTCAAATTCATTAAAGGGAAGGGGATTGTAGTTACGACGTGAGGAACATATCCGATATCATTTGTGAAATGGTTATTCCATAACGGTCAACCAACTCGTGATGGCGTCCGTAAAATTTACGAAGGGATGATTTCAACTTCACCATTTGGAACTCTTGATTTAATAGCTTCCTTGTGAGCAGTAACCCTCTATCAAGAAAATCATGATAGGAAATGCAAGCACGGGAATATCGTATCAATTGAGAGATATATACCCCGTATGCAGGTGCTGCTGGAATGTTGCTACTTAGAAATGGAAAGTTCACAATTGGAAAGCTGAAATCATCTCTTTTGTCGTAAAGTTTTGTCTTCAACCGACCCTCATTGTCAATTTCTAGATGTAAGTCAAGATATGAAGCTGACTTAACTGTATCTGTAGTATCCTTTATCTCCAATTCGATGGGATAGATGCGTTCCACATAGTCACCAAATTTTGAATTGTTTAGTGAAAGAACGTCATCTATATAGCGGAAAGTAGAGTTAAAGGATATTGCTAACTTCTTATCTTTCTTCCTAAGAAGTTCCTGCATGAAGTCAGCCTCATAATAATAAAGAAACAAGTCAGCAAGTAGAGGGGCACAGTATGACTTTTCCATCGACCATACTTTTTGAACAATCTGTCCTCAACACCAGACTCTGCAGAAATCGATGCCCATCTTGAATGGAAACTATGCAGTCTAATTTTTGACTATCTAAGCCTATACTCTGTAAATTATCGAGAATGTATTTCCCAAGCTCTCATTAAGACAACTGACCTGAACTGTTTACTTTATGAGAATAATCAAACTTAAACAAAAATACAGAACTAAAAATTAATTCATCAGAATTTGATGTAATACTAGCTACTTTGAGATATCGTTCTAGCATAGAGACATAACAATTTGCGAGATTAGTTCTAGATATACCTACCTACACCCTTTTCTGAAAATATCAGTTTTACTCTTTACCTAATATAAATTTGCGTGTGTAAATCGTTATATCGATACCTCTCAAAATAACTAGTTCTGAAAACCTTAAAAAAACTGAATAGATTAATAAACACAAACAAACAGTTCTTATGTCTTTTATATTACTTTTATGATTCACATACGTATGAACAATTTTTGCGCAAAATGTCTAGTGTAATGGGATCTTTCTTCTTGATAAAATGTCCTAATTTTCTATTTAATACATTATGGTTGTTAATTACACTTCAAGTCTGAAATCTGAATTATGTGACAGTTGATAGAATATTGTTCAAGGATATAAATGTTTTCCACCATCGATATAGTTGACACTTCCGGTAATGTACGATGCTTCATCTGACGCCAGGAAGAGCAAGAGGGAAACATCATCTGCTGGTTTGCTCGCCCTTTTTAGGTGTGCTTGTTTACTGAGTTGTCTGCAAACTTTAAAGATAAAAAGTAATTTTAGACATTGAAATACAAGATGCAAAAATATCGAAATTGGTTGACATGAATTTCGGGAACAATCTTTTTTATGTACGTTTGAGACGAAATGTTTACCAAAATTTAAAATATTTGTTAGCATCTCGATCAAAAGTAGACCAAAAACAAAAAACACCTAAAATCCGTACAGGTAATGTTTTCAATTACAACACTAACGGTACTTATTTCATTTCATTTTACCCAAGATTTGCATTATGACAAATAATGACTCTTTTGTAAAACAAGAGGCAAACATATGTAAAACCCAAAAATTGATACACACGTGGAAGGGATAATAAAACAAAACAAACAAAACTAAAAGTCATCCAAAGCAAGGGCAAGGTATCATAAATGTTTCGAGAGTGAAATGCAGCGATATCGACTCCAAGGTCGACTCTATTAATGATTTATTGACGGAGCAATATGTGCATACAGTTATCAAAGGTACCAGGATTGTAATGCTATATGCAAGACGCGTGTTTCGTCAACATAAGATTCATCAGTGACGCTCAGACGGAACGATATGCATACAACCTTCTTTTGGTCTTCATCTGTTGCCTTAAAGCACTATTACGAAGAATATGGGTTCCATCAATGAAGCCAAGACTACAATTTGATAATATAATACAATGGAGTTACATATGTACGATAAACTAACAAAACATAAATGAATCAATAATGAATATTAAAATAGATTATAATTGAATATAAGAAATCATATATCAGAAAAGAAACAAAACTAAGAAATAGAATGACAAAAACCAGCATTTGCTTTACTATAGTAATCGTAATATTATTGGTATCATATTTCATCAAATTTAAATATTTTCTTTTATTATGCCCCTTAAAAATGCAACTTGTGAAACAGAATTGAAAACAATACGTTGTAAACTTGTCATGCGTCCGAAATGCTTTTTTGTATTAACTTTCACCAGGAACTATTTGAAAGCCAGGGATTTATAAGAACCGAAACAATCAACGAGTTATATGACAAAACAATAATCTAAAAAATAGCCAAATCTATCAAAAGCCAATTTTGCCTGTGGGAGTTGAAACTTTAATTTTTTATAATTTCAAAATTTATAAATGAACTTTCTTAGATAGGATAGTTAAAAATCGTGTCTGTACCAAGGTACGCTTGGAGGGGAAAGTTTTTCATCTTCCAGACGTATTCAGAATGTGGTAGGGTAAACATGTTTGTGAGAGCTGGGACAGTTGTACACTGGGGTAACAGAACATCATTAGAACAAACGTAAATATCAGTTTGAAATAGCTTGACTCAGTAGATCGAAATAAAGCTGAATGCACCTAACAACACTTCAAAAGACACAAAAATAAAACATATAAGTTTACTAAATTTTTTTGAAGCCAGTTAATGGACCAATGTATATAAAGAAATATACATGTATACCATGTTTTAGACTAATCATTGCATCTTCAAAGTATTTAGTGTGAAGAAGTTATAAGCATTCTGAAAAAACCATGACATATTGTTGCACAATAATATAATTATCGACATGCTGCAGGCCCATAACTCGTAAGCAATATATGTCCAGTTATTTATTTAACTCTTAAGAATAAAAACAATGCTACATGTAGTGCTGAGAAAGACACCATTCGAGGATCAGTTGATTTCTGTCAGACTGCCATGTTATCCTTATAAATGTAACAACCATTTTATAGACAAAATACCAAGTGGTTATTAATCATGATAAATGGGAAACTGATTAAGAGGTTATAAAATTCCTCAGGAATCTAAATCTTGAAAAATCAGCTTATACAAACATTTATTCAAATTCTAAAATCAGTTTTTCTCACATTAATACTCATTTGTCAGAATTATAGCCGTAAAGAAATCACTGCGTATACTCCATTTTTTTCTTTACTGTACATTTTATAACCCTCCCCTGTTTAATTATTGCCAGCTTACCCTATTTGCATATTTTCTGATATAAAATGCCTAGAACCTAGAAACTCTTTTGATAACATATTGAAAGCATATCAAAATACTATAAATGTAATGTTTAGCAGTCAATCATTACAACATTCAAGATTATATAAAGTATCAAATCCAGCCTATGTCTCCAGTCCACATCTTACTGTATAAAATTGAGTAAGGAAATGGGAATGTGTCAAAGCGACAACAACCCGACCACAGAGCAGACAACAGCCGAAGGCCACCAACGGGTCTTCTATGCAGCGAGAAACTCCCGCATACGTAGGTGTCCTTCAACTGGCCCCTTACAAAATATGTATACTAGTACAGTGATAATGGACGTCATACTAAACTCCGAATTATACACAAGAAACTAAAATAAAAATTCATACAAGACTAGCAAAGGCCAGAGGAGATCTCAACCCTCCCCTTATACCTCTAGTGGAAAAGTAAACGCATAACAATACGCACATTAAACGTTCAGTTCAAGAGAAGTCCGAGTCCGATGTCAGAAGATGTAACAAAAGAAAATAAATAAAATGTTTGGATATTTTTGGACTTTTGGACTTTTAATTTTGAATATTAAAAAAACTGCACCAAATTTTAAAAAGAGGGTACATTTTGTCTGTTTTTCAGATCTGATCATGTACCTGTTTTGGTACATCCTTATTTCCGGGAACCAGTTCTTTCTTATATGCAATTAAAGGTATGTTGATTTTTCCAGTACAAGACACCATAAAGTGTTGCTTTGAAATGCAATAATTGACACTTTATTTGAACTTAAAACAAAAGAGGTGTGCCTGCTTGAAATGGAGGAATTTAACATAGAAAGCAATGGGACCATGAATTAGTGGTGTACTTCCTCAAATGTTATTTCGATGGGTCTTTGCTAATTTTAGTCATAAATTGTAACTCATTTCAATACAAAAACAGGTCCGCAATAAGTCGTGCACTGTTAGTCCCCATTGGAATTCCAATAACTTGACGATATACGGAATCTCCAAAGCGACCAAAGTATGTATGCCTATTTGTCGATTGAAGTACACACTTTCTGCCTCAATTGGTCAATTTACAATTCTTGTCACAACAGTATCATCTGTAACCATATATCTGACACAATCTAGCTAATATATATAGAGAAGTGTCAAACAAAGCCATATTTGCAACAGTTGTATGTATGCAGATACCAGTCTGAGATACAAATTCACTTAAAATGTAATAGAGATGACTCCTAACATCTGATTTTTGCTTAACTTCGTAACATAGTTATTGTTTTCTATATCAAGAACTTTAAAATCATGTTATCATAGCATTTACAAGTTAAACTATTTGTTTTTATGACCCAGAGGGTATGCAATTTTCTATGTCTTTTGTCCCTTGGGCCTCAAATTTCCTAAATCATTCTGCTGTTTCTAGCAATTTGGAATATTTAGTACATTTTCAGGATAGAATACACTATTGTAAGTTTTGTTGAGATATTTTTGATTTTCTAGCTTGTATTTATTATGCTGTGGTGACAAAAAAGGCAGATTTAGCTGTTGCGGCTTACTTTTGGGTAATCAAAAGGACAAAAACACCCCATAAGTAATATTCAGGAAGGATCTATGAGTTTCAATGACTGCGAAGATTATATTTAAGTACTTCTTAACAATTTAACTTACAAATATGCAAATAATATAAATTAATTTTGTATCCAGGACTTTAAGTAAACTATGCATACTGTAAAGTGTGAATTTATGCTGAGTCATCATATTTAAGGCCCATGATTCTACCAATTTTTATTAAATATTTTAAAAACTTCATATTTGAGTTATTTTTTTCGAAATCTTTGAAATAAAGCAAATTTGGTTATATTCTGAATGTTCCCCTTTTTCACCCTTTATAGGTTGCATTTCTGTAAATATTGACAATGCAATTTTTCATAGGAACTCCTTTTAGTACTGCAACCAGAGTTCATTTTTTAAAACTTTAATGGTCCGGAAGAACACACACCTAAATTATATATCGATGGAATGAGGAAAACGTGTACAATAAGAAAAGTTGGGTCGTAAATATCCAGAGTGGTCATATTTTTGTGAAATTGAGGTCAAAGGTCAAACCTAAACATATCAATATATCAACCACAAGGACAAAAAGGAGAAATTTTCTGATATTTATTCCATAGAATGCTACAAAAACGATTCAATCATAAGCATATGCTATAAACAATGTTAAAACGACAAATTTGACTACTTATACGAAGAGCTGCCATTACAAAATGGCGTTGATTTAGAACCTTCTGATTTTTTCCCATTTATAACATAGCAAAAGAAGAAGTGGCCTTGACCTTTTCATATCCATAAACTTTCATATTGTGTATAGTGTTTCACTGCAGTATATTACAGAATTATTTTCTAAACTATAAAACACCAGTTTATCAAATTATTTCAATATTTTTTCTATCTTTGAAAAAAACAAAATTCAAGCGCTGAAACAGTGTTTTTAATTTCGCATCTAAAAGGTTGTGTATTTTGTGAAAATTAGTATCTAGTTATAGATAAATACATATTGTGTATTTGTTAAGTCTGGACAGATCAGTTATAACACAAAATATACCATAGTCACCCGAGGCGAATGCGAGGTTTAAAAAAAATCATAAGTGTTACTTGCCTTGATTAGGGTTTGGGTTGAGTGTAAAACAAAGTCAGTTTGGTGCCTGAACATTGTCTTAGTGGGATAATCCTGGTAAAAAAGTTAATTCATCAATTTTTCAAGGGAAGGATAACAATTATACAATGTAATGCCAATTGTCTAATGTTATAATTCAAAATATGTCACGACCCTTATATAATTTTTAAAAGCGACACACAAAAGCTCAAGTATTCATTAAATAGAGACATAAATCAGTCTCTTAGTCATCATATGCGGATTCATTACGGGTATTAGCAAACAACACACTTCCCTTTTTTTACCTGAACAAGTTCGGCGCTGGACAGGGTTTGTTCAAATCAAACAGAGTTTTTGAGTACAAATGCCATCTGGAGCGTAAATACCGTTTTGATTCGGTCAAACTCGTTAGATATAGTCTTACCTTTGCATAGGAAAACAATGTGAGTAAAAAGTTTCGATCAATGTTTGTTACCCATATTTCCATATGCATATGCATCATATATCTGCACAGCCAACCCCAAATGTAATGGGGTGAATGTTGCTACAGAAACGATTGATTTTGTTATAGCCATACATTTACGATTTTTTGTAATCTTTAGGGACAATATACGGTTTAGAAGCGCATATGTGTTATTTTCTTCAATTAACTAACAAATCCACTTAAGAGCCTAGGCTAGGTGTTGAAGACCGGACTGTGACCTATAATGGGTTACTTTTATAAATTGTCACTTGGATGGTGTGTTGTGTCATTTGCACTCATACCACATCTAACTATATCTATTAAGAAGCTATGCGGGCATCCTTTCCATAGAAATACCCAAACGAGGACATAGCTCATAAGAGCACTGCCGGCAATGGGAAGTAATTGTTCTTCTTTTAATGTATCCTTGATATTTTCAGACACACCTTGGTGTAATTCTGAAAGTCTTAACATAGACTTCAATTTTCCTGCAGCAGGCATTTTCTGTACAAAGTATCGGTCATTAAATTCAAAATAATTGTTTTTTAACACTGTGGCTACTAACGATTTAATTGTTTCACAGCTAGGTAATTTAATCGGATAATCGTCTTTTACTGCACTGTTATAAGCCCGTCCAACAGAATGAATGAGTTCATTGAACTCCATGTTTGTATACATGCTGGTGCAGTCAAAAGAAATTAAGAGGCAATCCCGATCAGGCCTTAAATTTTCTATTTTATTTATGAAATCCCCACTAACTCTTATTTAACTGTTCTGTCTTTTAAGGTATCAAAAAGTAATCAATAAATTTGCTAACCTTTTCGGTGACAGAGTAACATTGAAAATAATTGGTCTGCATGGGGGTAATTCATTTACTGTCATCGTTTGTTTTTTATCCCTTGAATAACAAGTTCACTTAATTTGTGAAGTTTAGGAAGGAGAACGGAAAGTTTTCTCTCTAAACGGAAACTATAAAGTCCATTTTTTTACTATCTAAGCTGATACTCTGTAAGCCTGATAGTAGTATTTCTCGAGTTCTCGTGTATGACAACGGATATGTACTTCTAAGTTTATAAGAATTATCAAGCTTACTAAAACTAAAAATTAATTCATCAGAATTGGATGTAATACTAGCTACTTTGAGATATCGTTCTAGCATAGAAACAGGACAAGTTGCAAGATTAGTTCTAAAAATACCTACATACCTCCCTTCTCTGTAAATATCAGTTTTACTCTTCACCAAATATAAATTTGCGTGTGTACATCATTATATCGATATCTCTCAAAATCACTAGTTCTGAAAACCTTGAAAAAACCTGAATAGCTTAATAAACACATATAAATAGTCCTCAGGTCTTTAAGACTACTTTTAAGATTAACATAAATACGAACAATTTTTCGCAAAATTTCTGGTGTAATGAGATCTTTTTTCGTGATAAAATGTCCCAATTTTCGATTAAACATATAATGGTTGTTATTCACACTAAAATTCTGAAATCTGAAGTATATGAGAGATGGGACAATATTGTTCAAGGATATAAATGTTTTCCACCATCCATATAGTTAATACTTCCGGTAATGTACGATGCTTCATCTGACGCCAAGAAGAGCAAGAGGGAAACAACATCTGCTGGTTTTCCCGCCCTATTTAGGTGTGCTTGTTTTGCTGCATTGTCTGAAATCTATAAAGATAAAAAGTAACGTTAGACATTAAAATACAAGATGTAAATATATCTAAATTGGTTGATATGAATTTTGAAATAATTTGTTTTATGTACGTTCGAGACGTATTGATTTGGGAGCCCTAGAAATATAAATTATGTTAGCATCTCGATAAAATATGATCTAAAATAAAACACCGAAAATCAGTTCAGGTCATTTTTTCAGACAGTATTGCAATAACAATTAACGGTCATGACGGTACTAATTTCAATGCACTTGACCCAAAATTCTTATTATGACAAATAATGTTTCTGTGAAATAAGAGGCTTACATATGTAAAACCCCAAAACTGATATAAACGTTGAAGGGCTAATAAAGCAAACAAAAGAAGAACTAAAAGTCATCCAAAACCAGGACAAGGTATCATATCAATATCAAAAGTGAAATACAGCGATATTGACTTCAAACATTTATATTGATATTGAAGGCCGTACGGTGACCTAGATTTGTCAATTTATGTGTCCTTTTGGTGTCCTGTGGAGAGTTGTCTAATTGGCAATCATACCACATCTTCTTTTTTATATTCAAGGTCGATTCTATTTCATAATTTATTGACGGAACAATGTGTGCATACAACCTTCTTTTGGTCTTCATCTGTTGCCTTCAAACCACTATTACGAAGAATATTGGTACCACCAATGAAGCCAGGACTACAATTTGATAATAAAATACAATGAAGTTTCTCATGTACGATAAACTATCAAACCATAAATGAATAATGAATATTAAAGTAGATTATAGTTAAGTATAAGCAATCATATATCAGAAAAGAAACAAAACTAAGAAATAGAAAGACAAAAGTCGGCATTTCTTATAAGATAGTTATCTTCTTATTGTCATCATATTTCATCCATTTTAATAAAAGATAAAGATAATATCTTTTTATCGTTATGTCCCTTAGAAATGTAACTTGTGCAACAAAATTTAAAACAAAACGTTATGTACATTTCATGCGTCCGAAACGCTTTTCTGTATTATTTTCATCAGGAACGCTAAAAGCCAAGGACTTATGACAGCTATACGACAAATGATAACCTAAAAAATAGCCAAATCTACCTAAAGCCAACTTTGCCTGAGGGAGTTGAAACCTTAATGTCTTTATAATTTCAAAATGTATAAATGGATAATTTTAGAATGAATTGCTATAAATCATGTCTGTACCGAAAGTTTTTTATCTTCCAGGCGCAGTCAGAATGTGTAAGGGTAAGCATGTTTGTTAGAGCTGGGATACATGTACACTAAGGCACCAGCACGTCATTTGAACAAACGTAAATATCAGTTTGAAATAGCCTGACTCAGTAGATCGGTATAAAGCTGAATGCAACTTACAACACTTCAAAAGACACAAAAAACATCTAAGCGTACTTGAGTATTTTAAAGCTAGTTAATTGACCATTGTTAATAAAGAAATATAGATCATTGCATGGTTAAAGGATTAAGTGTGAAGATGTCATAAGCATTCTGAGAAAACCATGACATCATGTTGTGCAAATACATAATTATCGACATGATGCAGGCCCATAACTCGTTAGCAATATTTGTCCAGTGATGTATTAAACTCTTTAGAAAAAAATCAATGTTACACGTAGTGCCTAGAAGGACCCCATTCGAAGATTTCTGTCTGACTGCCATGTTCACCTTATACATGTGAAAACCATTATATAAACAAAGTACCGATGGGTTATTAATCATAATAAATGAGAAACTGACTTAAGGGGCTATAAAACACCTAAGGGATTTAGCTCTTTAAAAATCAGCTGAAAGTTTTAATCACATAAAATGCAAGCTCCTCAATGATCAAATTAAGTTTTTGTCAAACTTTTATGTATCCAATGAGATTATTCCTGTGAATTGTAAGGTTAAAATTTCTTAAAATTCTTGTATTTTTGTCAACAGGTCAAAGTAAGTATTTTGCTTATTTTGAGGCTGCAAATTACATTTAAGGCGAAGTGTTGGGGCAACCCCTTTAAATAGTTAAAATATTTTGATTTAAAACGCCAGACGCGTTTCGTCTACATAAGACACATCAGTGAATATCACATCAAAATAGTTAGAAAGCCAAACAAGTACAAAGTAAAACGTTCACTAATCCGTAAAAAAAGTAAGACCAGTTCGCTAGTCATGTCGGATGGACAGCCTTTGAGGTAATTTAAAAGTTTTGAAAATAACCTTCTGACGTCCAGTTTCAAATTACCGCCATTTATACAGTTGTCGATTTCTTTTCATTTCTTTTCAGAATGCAGGATAAACTATGGTCTCAGCCTATTATAAGCAGATGGAAAAAATAGTGTGTATTGAAGGCACACCTTTTCTGTTAAATAATTTTAAATATCGGACACTGAAGGTTAAGGGACCAACTGTTTATTGATTACTGATTAAGGTACTTGGTAACAACGTTCTATGTACTACATCACCACCTAATTATAACTTACTTGATAGCATTCACTCTTACACCGTAAGCTCCTAATTCTGAAAGAAATTTATTCAATTATTATTTTCTTCAATAATTTATTCATTAACTGTATGCGTCAATAAAGTTAAATCTGTTATATGTTTTAAGTTAGTACCTAGTGTTTTCAACCTGCAAATAGAGCCTAACACATTTTTGGAAAGAAGGGGAAGTGTTTCAACAAAGGTTTTGAACGTAAAAAATTTGGTGTATATACACACATAACCAGGGAATAATATGTTTCAATTATCATTACACAACTTATTTAAATAAACGTTCGATCGGAAAAATGGACAGATACACAACAGGTAAAAATGAGGCACTGAGCAATCACAAAAGAAATTTGGTAAACGTCTTTTTTATTTTGAAATAGTCACAAGACAAAAAAATTAACAATGAGTTTGATTAGTTGACGATACCGGCAATTCCCGCCTTTACATTTTTCATCTTGACACATTACTGTATACGAAATATCTTTTACCTTTGGCTAGACATTTTGTAAGCATATCGATAGCTGCTTTTACCATGCAGTAAACTATTATTCTCGGTTGCTGAAAAACATATAGAATTTTTTTATTTACATTTTCAATTTTGCATAGTAATTTTGAATTTTGAATTTATACAAATTCATATTACAAATTAAGTAACAAAGTTACTGAGCGAAATGTGTTATGCATTCAAAATGTGTTTTATAATAGATTCTATGATTCAAACATTTGTGGCTTTCTTTAAATCTTTAAAGTAAAAATATATGATTAACTTAATTCACAAGAAAACTGCTTTTCTGTTCAGATGGCAATTAAACAGCGTGCAATTGGCCGTTTCAGAATCTAAAAGACTATGGGTATTATCATTGTTCGTACCCCAAAATGTCACGTCATTGGTTAAATTTCAATTGTTTATGATATTTTTAACCAATCAGAACGTTTTGGTGTACACTTTTGAAAATATTACCCAGGATACATTAGATTCTGAAACGGCGAATTGCATACAAATTATTATTGAATACAGTATATTGACATATGAATGCTTTTGTTGTGTTGTTTGGTGCCGTATCAATAAGCACAGTGTTCGGACAGAACTGTACTATTTCATTTCTAGTTTGATAATGTCTGATTCGAAGAATATACATTAAATATGAAATTATAAATAAAATATGCTTACCGGTATCGTGGAACTGTTACTTGACAGGTAGACTATATTACCTACATCGAAAATTGTATTTACTTAAAAATATGTTTAGATTCATAAGCCGTTTCTTATGATTGTATGTATCAAAAAGAGGCGAATTTGATTACAGAACAGTTTACATATTCGTGATATATTCCATATTTGTTATTACAAAAATGTGTATGCATCTCGATTTTTGATGCAATGTAAAAAAACTACAATGTATCTTACCCATTTTTATTGCATTCTGGTTTTCCCTCATACAAACTAACCTGTTGTTTGTTTGAGATAAGGCAAGCATAGTTGTGCTAGAAATAATTTAGTTTTCCCTCATACAAACAAACTTGTTGTTTCTTTGATACAAGGCAAGCATAGTTATGACAAATAATTTAGTGTTTCCTCACACTAACACACTTTTTGTTTCTCTGAGAAATGATAAGCATAGTTGTGAAAGAAAGAATATAAGTTTTCCCTCATACTAACAAACCGTTTGTTTCTTTGAGATAAGGCAAGCATAGTTGTGACAGAAAGAATTTAGTTTTCCCTCATACTAACAAACCTTTTGTTTTTTTCAGATAAGACAAGCATAGTTTTGAAAGAAAGAATTTAGTTTCCCTCATACTAACAAACCGTTTGTTTTTTTCAGATAAGGCAAGCATAGTTGTAAAAGAAAGAATTAAGTTTTCCCTCATAATAACAAACCTTTTGTTTCTTTGATATAAGGCAAGCAAAGTTGTGCCAGGAAGAATTTCGCCTTCTGGTTTACATTGACGAATCTGTCGTAATCCTCTTCCTTAGTTTCATTTACATTTGAAAACATAGCATAGCCTGCAATATCAGCCTGAAACGTATATACATTCTGTGGATTCATTCATTTTCGTGATTATCAATTTTCGTGGATTCAGTAAATATTGCATTGTTGTGAATATCTAATGATGTGGTTTTGCCAAAGTCTGCACACAAGGCTATAGAACATTTTTATTTCGTTGAATATTTGAATTCGTGGTTCGCTTATACCCACAAAATCCACGAACATTGATATCCTACGAATAGAAATGAATCCACAGTATATGAGATATAGTCTTCTGATATCTGAGTGTCGTTAGCCACGAATATTTGGGACCACCTATATCGTACTTGCACAGAAATAATACATAATTATTTTATTTTTCTCTTATTCTATGAGAGCAATCTGTTTTAGGCCATTGTAAAACAAGATTAGTGTCATTATCTCAAATTTACGAGATACAGTTACACTTTCAGCAGATGTTTTGTCGTTATGTTTTGCAATGAAATAACCCTAATTGCTTTTTTTTCTGTCATAAAGTTTATCAATACCTTATCCCTGCTTTTGTATGCCAAAATGAATCGCTGTACTATCCTGTATTGGTTTTTTTATTGCCAAAGTCTGAACGTTTTGTCGATAAATAATACGTTCCGCATATAAAAACTTTAATCTGAAAAGGTATCACTTCCAATTTTAGTACTATGTCATATAGGAATGATGGATGTCTGTATCTGTGGACCGAATATTAACTGGATGTCGACTTTGCTTTGCTGAGTCGCTGCTTTATTGGGGGGTTACATCATATTTTCTTTTATAATGGTGAACAAAAAGGTATATTTATGTCATATAAAACAAACCAATATATCCAATCTTCCAAATTTCTGTATCAGGTTCCTTACAATGTCTTCCCTGAAGGCCGATTGAGATAAGTCACCACTGCAATACCCTATCTATGAAGAAAATATAATCATCCGTATGCATTACATGGGATAATGAATCAGTACTTTATTAAAGTCTTATAAAAGAAAAAGTTATCTACATATTAGATAAGTCACCACTGCAATACCCTATCTAAGAAGAAAATATAATTATGCGTATACATTACACGCGATTTTATACAGTAAAAAATGTTATCTACATGGTAAATTTGTTAAAACTACCAGAGTGAGAAAAAAAAATTAACCCATTAAAATTATTTTAAAAAATACTAAACAAATAAAATGCACACAATTTCACAGGCGCATTCCGTTTGCGCACAAGACTTAATAACATTTGCACACATTCATGTTTCAAGTGAAGTAAACAACAACAATGAACATAAAGCTTCCATGAAAATATGAAGTCAACTTTGAGTAAATTGACATAATGGTTTGTTTATCAGAATTAAATCACATGAAAACACATATGGACCATTGAGTACTTGATAATGCAATTCTAAGAATATAAGAATGGACAAAGGGTTCTAAGTCATTTTTTTAAAAGTTAATAGCTACCAATATACAGGAAAACATGCATGTCGATCGAGTTTTTAGTGATTAATTTGATTTACTGGATAATAACAGAACAAACGAGCGTTTACTGCTAGAAATCCCTCTTCTATTGTGTGTATGTGCGCAGCAAGAAGGCGTCAACCATGTTATTGGTTAAAGGGATATAATATACTAGAAATGAAAACAATATAAATATGATTTTTTTTGTTATATCATAAATGCAAGTGAAATAGTAGAACAACAATTCCCTTTTAGCAGCCGGTTTGTTTAAATTTTGTGAAAATGAGCTAAGAAACATCGCTAATGAATTATTCACTTGCAAGTGAATAATTCGACCTCATTGAAACCGTATTCATGTGACCTTCTATTTAACCCCTTATTTAATTACGGGCAACTCATGAACTAAGCGTGTTCTGCTAACAAAAGGAAATTAATGTCAACATTAAAAGTGAAACAAGGGTAAACCATTTGGTTAGCAATTCGATTCACAGAACTCCTTCTTATACAGGTGAAAACCATGATTAATATATTTGTTTCATCTTTAAATGAAGTTAGTTTTGTACACGATTGATTCTTGCACTTTGTGATGCAGCATATCCATTTTGGCTCGTTATTTTCTACTCTGTAAATTCCATCCAGAACCCCATTTTGTTACAGAATTGGCTCATTATTCCCTTCTCTGAAAAGCCCATCCAGACCATCATTTTGTTACAGATTTGGCTCATTATTCCCTTCTCTGAAAAGCCCATCCAGACCATCATTTTGTTACAGATTTTGGCTCATTATTCCCTACTCTGAAAAGCCCATCCAGACCATCATTTTGTTACAGATTTGGCTCAGTATTCCCTACTCTGTAAAGCCTATCCAGACCATCATTTAGCTGTAGATTTAGCTCATTATTCTCTACTCTGTAAAACCCATCCAGTCACCCATTTTGTTGTTTATTTGGCTCAGTAATCCAAATCCACCCAGACCCCCATTTTGGTGTATATCTTATTCTGTAAAATCAACCTTGAGCGTCATTTTGCTGTAGATTTGGTTCATTACTCTCTACTCTGTAAAATTCCTTCAGACCCCCGTTTTCCTATAGAGATGGTATTGTTCATGTTCGTATCACATTGACATCTTATCGTCCAAATATGCGTGTAACATTTACCACAGGACGTCAAACGGTTATTCATTCAACCTTCAATCCAGGTATTTTAATGTTAGTCTATGTGACACTAGAAAACAAGATTGAGTATACATTTTATAAAATTATTATCATGATGATCTTGATAATTGAGCGACAAAATTATATTTATATTAAAATTTAAATAACTTACTTTTTCTTCTACTAAACCCTTTTCCTTGCACTTTTGTTGTACAATTTGTAATTTGTCCTCTTCGAGAGCCACTAAAAATAAGGTGGCACCATGTTCTGCTAACTTAACAGCGGTGGCTTCTCCTATACCAGAACTTGCTCCTGAAAGATTAATATAAACACAATCTTCAGGTGCGGAACCAGCCATTTTGAAAACTGAGGGTTGCAACTGCCGGAACACCATGAAACGTTCACATAATTAAAAAAAAAATAGAAATAAATAAATAGAATGAGTGGGTTCCGACCCCCGGACCCCAACCACTGGATCCGCAAAGTAGCTCTGCATGTTGCAAAACAACAAAAAATTGAAGAGGGCGGTTTTTTTTTCTTAATTTTACTGATGTCACAATTCAAGGAGTGTCAATTCAAAGTTAAAAAGTCTACAACAAATCAATTGACAGTTTTAAAAAAATCATTAAGCGGAAGACATACAGACGGTAGCATAGTAAACATAAAAAAACAAATAGATAAACAACCGATTAAAAAGTACACTACATTGAAACTAAATATTGATTATCGCGAACAGAAAAAATCAGAGGGTCATCTCAGGTTCTCAGAAAATGTCAATCGTTCCTGTTCTACTAGTAACATCCGTCGTTTTGCTCCTGTTAAATTCGTTGGTACATGAAGTCATTTCTAGTGATAAGGCATCACTCAATATCAGATTGATAAATTAACGTTTGAAAAAATTGGAGATCGTTATGGTAAAATTGACATTTGCGTAGGTCTGTCGCTAAACATGCACTTGAATACAGCTCGTGGTTTTAGATTTATTAGTTGTCATTGGGTTATTTGTGTTGATTGGTTGCTGTTTTATTTACATGTACCACATACTACCATCATTATATACTATTATTGCACCTTTGTTTACCCCCAACCTCTGTTATTTTCACTGATGTTACAATTCAAGGAGTACTTTTGTGTCAATTCAAGGTTAAAAAGTCAACAACGAATTAATCGACAGTTTAAACAAAATCATTAACCGGATGACATACAGACGGTAACAAAAAAACGACAAATAGACTAACAACCGAATAAAAAGTACTCTACACAGAAACTAAATATTGAGCAACAAAATCCGCTGGTCATCTCAGGTTCTCAGAAAATGTCAACATTTCCTGTTCTGCTAGTAACACCCGTCGTGTTGCTCCTGTTAAATTCGTTGGTAATCATATCTAGTGATAAGGCATCACTCAAAATCAGATTGATAAATTTACGTTCGAAAAACTTGGAGATCTTTATAAGATTGACATTTGTATAGGTCTGTCGCAAAAAATGCACTTGAATACAACTCGGCGTTTTAGATTTATTAGTTGTCATTGGGTTATTTGTGTTGTTTTGTTGCTGTTTTATTGACATGTACCCCATATCTCAGTCTTTTTATTCTTTTGAAATTTTGAAAAAGTGTTATTCAAACCTTTTAAAACATGTGCTTAATCATGTTACTATAATTTGTACTTCCTGTCACATATCAGTATTCATTATATATTATATTATACTAGAACACACCCGCGATAACGGCGGGTCCCCGACTGAATTAAAATTTTTAATTATGTATAAGCCTCATTTTAGCCTAGATTTTAAGTGTTGGTATTGTCACCTGATAAAGTCATGATGATTAAATTACTACAATAGGAAAAATATTGTACTTCATATCCCATTGGGGTCTTTAGTGAAATAAAATGTCTTATGTCTTATGTGCTATAAAATGAGTTTCATAACAGAAAAACAATAACAACATTAATAAGTATTCTCAATATGTATTGTTTTAGGTTGTCAAGTCTGAACTAATGCAGATTTTTACAGATCTATTGAAATTAAACATAAAACTAGGGCATACGTTGAATCACTAATACCATACCCATATCAGCGGCTAACAATAACATTGGAAATCAGCGATTTATTTTAATTCAGGGTGAGATATAACATTTTTAGGAATCTCAAGTCGTACAATATTTGAGTGCCTTGGTGGAGTCTTTCATTTTTGTATTCTTTAATTCTTGAGCAATTTTGCAATATTCTTCATATTGCCAAACCTGGTTATTATCTTTATTTCTTTTTTTTTGTCCATTCTTCTCTATTCATTATATATTTTCTCCCTATTATTCTCTATTCTAAAAATCCCCTTCCGTACCCTCAATTTTAATATAAAACGAGTGGTCTGCTTTTTCAAAAGAGGTATTATCATTATGTTTGAAACATTTGTAACCAAACTAGAATTAAATTTCACGCGTGATTTTGAAGTAATTTCTCTTTGATTTCTTTATGACAAGATCATCATTATCGCCAAGGACAGTCCGTTAGTAATCTATTACTATGGGGAAAAAGATATATACATTTGCAATATATAATACACAGCAAATTTAATAATCTTCACATGTTTTAGAAAAGTCAGACGGATAGCAGAACATGATTCCTACCTGTTACAAGGACAACTTTTTCTCTGAAGTAAGCCATGTTTTTCAATCAGAAATTGTCAGAGTTCAATTGGCAACTATCGGGTGACTCCACAACTCATTTTCTATCTGATCAATCGGCAATCCTAAGGAGACTCCGCTACACTCCTTCTACCCGATGAAGGTACGGAATCGGCCGATTTATGACGAATGTGTACGACATAATACAAAAGATCTAAAAAAGATAAACTTGTCCAAGCTACAGTTACATTGTAATTTACGTATCATATGTAACATCATGCACACGTTGCACACCGATGTTATCGTAAAGTAAAATTGCATAAATATCACTGACCTTTATTTTAATTTTGTCAATTTCAAGGATCAATTTATCTGGTACACAGTGCGTGTATAAATATACCATGTTCTTAAAAATATCTTCTGTAATAAGTTTGATATCAAACATGCAGCTAGAACCTCCTCTGAAATTATTTTGATACCGATCCCCGAACGTGTAGCTAGAATCGCTTCTATACTAAAAACCTCTGTCGTAATAAATATTTATTTTGCGGAAGTGATGCTTAAACGTCTGCCTTTATTAATCTTGATACCAAACTTGGAGCTGCATATAAAATAGAGACTACATGTGATACATCTTGATACCAGACGTGCAGCTATCATGAAATATTTTCCATTGGATTTAAAGCAAACACAGTGATGTGATTTCCAATGAAAAAAACTATGCACACTAGACCAATACAGGTCATTGTATGGTTTTCAGCAATGAACAAAACCCGTACCATAGAGTATACTAGAAAGGCCCCGGTAGGACAAATGTGAGACACTTCAAAAGAGAACATCAACCGGCTGATTGAGGCTATAAACAATAGACGAAAAATAAATATGGCAGACACCATTCAATGGCAATCAATGACTCCTGACTTGGGACATATACAGAATTATACGGGATAATTTTTTCCTTTAAATATGTCCTGTACCAAGTCAGGAATATGGCCATTGTTATATTATAGTCCGTTTCTGTGTGTGTTACAATTTAACGTTGCGTCGTTTGTTTTCTCTTATTTTTGAGTGTATATTGACATTGCGATAAGACGTGTCACGGTACTTGTCTATCCCAAATTCATGTATTTGGTTTTGATGTTATATTTGTTATTCTCGTGGGATTTTGTCTGATGCTTGGTCCGTTTCTGTGTGTGTTAGTTACATTGTAGTGTTGTGTCGTTGTTCTCCTCTTATATTTATGCGTTTCCCTCAGTTTTAGTTTGTTACCCCGATTTTGTTTTTTGTCCATGGATTTATGAGTTTGAACAGCGGTATACTACTGTTGCCTTTATATAAAACAAACCTCTAGTAACCTGGGTTATAAGTGTAACAGTACAACATAAGAACAAACTATAAAATAATTTGTTAGGGTTTCACAGAAAGATCAGCACGAAACGAATAGAAAAAAAAAATGGTACCCATTAACTAGTGCTCGCAGTCACTGAAAGCTATTTGAAAACAAATTTAAATACATAAGCCATCATGATGTTTACACAGGGAAATTTCGCTCATGTGAATAACACGTGAAACTCACGGAAATTTAACATGAAAATCAAAGGAATCTTTTTCACGTGAATTTTCAAAATAAAATTATTCAAATAACATCTATATGTTTTAATTTCACTAAAATCATGAAAATACTTTTTTTTGTGGGGGGGGGGGGGGGTGAAATTCACAAGAACATGTTCACATGAGTTTCACGTATAAGCTCGTTTGAGGTGAATTTCACGTGAGTACCCTATGTACCCAAACAAATATCCATCAGTACCAATGCAACGATCTTAGTGTAAAGACGCTAGGCTCATTAACTGTCTGAGAAAAAAACAAATTAACCTTGCGCAATGCCAAAATATAAGTTTTGACATAGCTTAGGACATCACAGTAAAAACATATTTTGTTGCATATATGTGTGCTTACAAACGTTACGTAATTATGTTACTTTAACTTAAACTTCTTGTCACATCAGTAATTTATATGATTAACTTGAAATCTTACTATCTGTTAAGTTGATTGAAAAACATATATTCTGATCACGAAGAACATAAAGACGACACCACGCGACTACACAGGAACAGAAGGCAGAAGCGGTTTTCCAAACGAATGTTCAACTTTCTGAAGACAATCTGTCTGAAACTGCACGTTTAGATGAAATTATTGAAAACAGACAAATGGTTGGAGTCACTGGAAAGGTGAAAGAACTACACGTAAAATGTGATAAGTTCTGTTAGGAGAGAGTTGATATGTTTCCCCTGGTGTAAGTTTGTAACCCAGATTTGTTTTGTTTCAATCGGTTTACGACTTAAAATTTTGAACAGCGGTATACAACTGTTTCCTTTTTCTTAAACTCATCGCCATATATTGGTAACTGACAATCGGATTTTCCGCCAAGCCATGTGGCAAAACCAAGGGTGCTTTATTCAAATGATTTGCACAACGTGACTTTTCCCTTTTGATCAAATTACCTCCCTTAGCAATGCTTAGCTTGAGATTGAAAATATAATTTATTTTAGATTTGCGGATAATCCTGTCCTTTTCTGTCATGTATCTAAAACTAATGTAGCTTTAAAAACTACCTTTGGCAGATATTTACAAAAAAATGGTGTGTAATTGTAAGGGAAAATGCTCAAAACTTGAATTTTTACGAAATGGGAAGGTTGAAATCAACATGTTTTTAAAAGAATTTGGCCGAAAACTAAAAAAAACAGGTAAATTAAAAGTTATTTAACTTTAGAATTCAACCTACGAGGTGTTTCCCTGTATGCGAACAGATCATGAACAATATCTTCTAGCATGTGTGTTTCTGTTTTGAATGTTGCGATTTTCCGATTTTCCGTCATTTTATATGATCTTAAATGGTAATTATACTATGGTTACGCTTGCGATTTTTCAACTAAAAAGGCCGAAAAATTTCAGAGTAGACAATGCCCATATGTACACGGACAGAAGCCTTAAATTCACATATATGCGAACAAATTGTTCATTCGACGTTTAGTATTGGCATATTGGCATTTTTCTTTAAGGGGCTTATATAACCCTATTGTAATGGCTGCCGTCATGATAAGGTAAAATGGCCGCTATGCAAATTAGCAAATTACCCAACATTTTGCCATACGCACTACCGAACGTCCTTTGATTGTATTTAAACTGTAATATAAATGTTGATTTTTGTCAGGTGGTTACTTTGATTCACTTACCTTAAGTTAAAATAAGGGTTAGAGGTTAAAATATTGATCGGCAAGCCAATAATTTTAATTAGCGACGTGTTTTATTTTTTATCTATCCTGACAAAATTTAACCATAATGACTACATCATTTGTACACATAGCGGAAACAATGTGTGGTTTTTTTTATTATTATTTTGCAATCGATCGTTCTACTATACAAATACAGGTAGATAAACGTATTTATACGTTTTGCTATCTGGTATGTGTTTTGATCACTATTAAACAGGTCGGGACCACTACCTTATATGGAAATGCATAAATTAGCATACTTATGTTCTCGCACATGTAATTGTTTATTTACATGTGACGCAATTTATTTTTACCTAGGTTTTTGACCAATCCACTAAATGAGTCACAATGCATGATGGACTACTACGTGTTTACAATCAACCAAGAACACGTGTTATTTACTGAAATACAACACATTTTTTCGTGCAATGCGGGATTCACAATTTCGCTTAGTTTTTCATTTTGTGTATCCTCATTTATAGTTCGTGATATAAAGTATTACTTACATGCTCAGATTAACGAAGAGTTGTTTCTATGTGAAGAAAAAAGGGTTTGAATTACCCGATATATAGCCATTAACATGTTTGATGATGGCACAGAGATTTCATGTATTTGTCCACCAGAAGCAACGAAACAACAGCGAAAACACACAATTACCCATGAGACAAACTTACTGGTGTAAAGTAAGCCGTCGATAACAGCCGGTGCTGATATTCAAGAGTACAGCAATGTTCGTATAGATAATTAAAGGCAAATGTGGGATCCTTGAATTTTGTGTTCGTAAAAAAGGCGAAGAAATATTTACATACATGGCAGTGTTAACAAAATTTATTTATAAGTATTTTTGTAGGTCACATTTCAGTATATGGGACTTCCAAACTGTTCCCTTTTTTTGAAGGTAGTGAAGTCAGCAACTGTAGTTTCAGTTTGTTTGTTTTTTAACGGGCTCGGACATTTGCCAAACTGAATAAAATCATTACAGCTGATTTCCTCAACCTGCAAAGTAAAACTTTGGCTGGCTTGCTTGCTTTGTTTGTATAGTTGTTTATACAAGCTTTGAAAATAAGATTGACATCTTTAAACAATATATATATATATAGGCATAGTTTAACTTGTATATTTTATATTTTGTACAATATACAAACAAGCAAGCAAGCTAACCAAAGTTTTGCTCCACATGCATAAGAAATAAGCTGTAATGATTTTATTAATATTTATGTGCGACAAGGTGGAAAATTTTATATGTTTTGTGAAAATTGCAGCGTTGGATCTATAATAAAAAAAAAGAAGATGTGGTATGATTGCAAATGAGACAGCTGTCCACAAGAGACCAAAATGACACAGAAATTATAAAAGTCCCCGATATGACAATGTAAAACAATTCAAACGAGAAAACTAACGGCCTTAATTATATATAAAAAAATGAGCGAAAAACAAATATGTAACACATAAACAAACGACAACCACTGAAATACAGGCTCCTATACAATATATTTTTTTTATGGGATAGATTTCTTGTCCTTTTATATATTTAATTGAGCCGGTTTTTTGGGGTTTTTTTGTTGTTTGGATTGTTTTACACAAGTAATTTTTGGGTCATTGATAGCTTACTTTTCAGCATTGGACCTATGACTGCTTACTTTACTAAATTATGTATTTGTTGGAAAGATGTCTCATTTGGCACTCGTACCTCATCTTCTTATTTCTATATACAAAGCACGTTTTAGAAAAAAAATAATAGGTAATATGGCACCCACTATGATCCAGAGACTTTTAATATTGGAGATATTTTACAAATGTCAACAGGACTGCAGCCGAACGATAAAAAAACCTCTGAGGTATATTTTGTGATAAAATTAGCAACAAACGGATATTATCGATGGATGAATTTAAACTATAAAAAATGTATTGAGCTATATACCGTACCCGCTCATTGGCGGATCCAGGAGGCGGGGGTTCCGGTGGATGGACCCCCTTTTTTTTGGACGATCAGTGCATTTGGATGGGGACATGTAGTTGGAACCCCTCCCCTTTTGTCCTGGGTTAGGACCCCCCTTTTTAAAATGGCTTGACCCGCCCCTGCCGCTTTCATAACACTTCTTTTTAGCATACTGAATATTATGATGTTCTTACTATTAGTTCAGGTCCTGATAAAACAAAAAAAACACATTCAGTACAGAAAGAAATGTTTCAATGAAAGTTTCGTGTTTTTCTAGGCAGAAATGATTTTGCAATGACATTATACAGGTTTAAAAGAGCTCAAATGATTTTCTTACTGGACAGTGGTCACTTCATTGGATATTTCACTGTGTCATGTCGTGAAATTAATGCAGGTTCAATTTATAATAATGCACAAAACCGGTTCAACTACTTTTGCAAGGCGAAAAAGAAAGTCGAATCGTGAAGCCAATAAACAATATTTTTTTTAATCTGAGCATGCAAATTGAAGATTACGTTGTATATTTTACATTAAATATATTTGCAGAATAAAAACTGTGGTAATGAGAGTCCCAGACAATATATTTATTGACTGTTTTCCCACTAATTCCACGTGTTTTAAGTAGTAGTTTACTCGTAGTAGTCCACAATGCATTGTAGTTCATTGTGTCGATTGGTCAGTTTTTCAAGGCCATATTGGCCTTGTGTTTTGGAAATTACTATGCAAATATATTCTGACGTCAGAAAATCTAGAGTTCTCGACCTGTTAAAAGACTTATCGCTACCTATTTATGTTAACTTTTACGTCATTTGTTCTTGGGTAGGTAGTTGTCTCATTAAAAATTATGCTAAATCATAAATCTTTTTATATTTTATCTACAATATTGTTTTTGTTATATTGTACAAGATATTCGAAAATCAATTCTATCAATTTCATTCAACGCGATAATTAATCTGTCTTTCTGCATGGTCGCCATTTGTGACAATAGTAATGCGATCAATGTATTGACATTCGATTCTGGTTCACAGTTATCGTCCCTTTTAAATGATCTATCATATGGAAAAAGACAACTTTAGAACCTAAATAAAGAAAGAAAGGTAAGAAATACAAACACTATACCATCAGCAAATGATCAGTTTATGTTAAAATAGAATATTTAGTATATGATCACTATGTTATTTGTGATCGCACAGTTTGTGATGAAACATGCTACATACATTTGATTACACATATCAATGTGAATAGAAACTTTAAACTATTTGTATTAGTTCATGAGTTCTAATAATGGTATTTTACTTCCGCTTTTTGCTTGACCTAATCTATATGGTAAATAATGAATGCACTTGATAAGACGGCTGGTCACATCAAAAACTATTTGAGGATTTGCTTGTTATCCGTACTACATCTGATGGACTATAATTACTATTTGTAACCACTGAATTGTGTAATTTATATTCGACAAGTCTAAACTTCAAATGATTACGCTTAGGTGGAAGACAGTTTAACAACTAAAATATTTTAAGTCTAATATTAAAAGTATTTACCTTGAACACTCCACTTGCTTAAAACATAAATGAATGTAATGAAATTGCTTCAAAGTGAGAGTTCCGCTTTATTGTTTTTATCATTTTGTATTTCCAGGAAGTCATATCTGAACTTTTGGAATTTTTCGTATCTTTCGAAATAAAAGAGGAACAAGAGCAGAATGTGGAAACCCGGATACAACATGCTAGCAATACCATTGGGGACAAAGCTTTAAATTTAAATATAAATTTAGGGTAAAATATGCATGATATGATGCTACTATACTTTGCGCAATTTAAAACATCAACAATATTGAAAATTAGAAAGACACAAAGCATATGTTTTTTTTTTTTGTAAAAACAAACTGGAATTAAAGACATCGATGTTCAGTTTAACGTATGCTATTGCTGACAAAGTTTATCTTAGACTTAAAGCAAGGTAATACAAACTAAACTGTGATTCAATTGATCAAGATAACATTATTCAGAATGATTTAAAGAGTTAAATATAACAAAGACAATACTATATTTAATAACAATTAAAGATAAAAATTTGATGACCATGGTAAAGTAAAATATGAGTACTATAGCTTCGTTGATTTTTGATTAGGAAGAAAAATGATATTTGTATATGTTAGTTTATTGGAGTGATAAAATGTTACAAAGTGCTTAATTTGCAACAACGTTCACGTGTTGAACCACGTCAATTCAAAGCCATGGCATATGGTAGTATGTAAACAGCGGATAAAGTCTGTGAACTTGCCATCGGGTACTTTGAGTATTTTATTGAGGGAAATTGTTATATTATTTTGTAGAAAATTGGTGAGTTAATGATAATTGTTTGTCAGGCTCCTTAGTTTTTTTCTGCGACACAGCGTTAAACAGTTTGCCCCACATTACTCATGTTTAGACTTATGCAGCTCATAAACGGTCAAAATCTAAGCAGATTCTATATTACTTATCTTTTGATTTGAGACACAAATAATACCGTAAGAAATGCCATATGCATTATAAAGAGAAAGTTTTCCCGTCATTTGAAAACAAATATATAGATATATCGTAATTAGATATCTTGTAGCACCATATGCATGCATAAGTTATTACAAATTCCTTTACTTTTCTTGATTTTTGTTCTGGAATTGAACTCCTTGACATGTTTACTTGTTTTGATTTGTTTTGTTCCTTAGGCCACACCAATTAAATTATTTGTTCTACGGATTTTTCGACTCCAAACATTAGGCGGAGCGAGCGATTTGAAAATTTTATTAAAACAAAACAGTTTCAACTTTTTTAGGCGAAGCTTCAAAAGTAAAGGTGAGCGACTATTACGTTTTTTTGTAAACATAGGAAAAATAAATTTTGACAATATTGATAAACAAAGAGGGTATAAAAATTGATTTACCACTTGTACGTTGACATTTACTTAATTATGAAGACCTAGTGTTTTTGTCTTGTTTACCAAGATTTATCTTTTTTATGGAGGAGGGGGGTCGAGCTGTTCGTCGATGTGTGTACATTTTAGTTTTTTAGTTATGTGATGGTTGTATGTGTCTCTGTTGTTTCGGTGTTCTCATTTTAGATGTTTGTCTTTTTGGGCACTTTGTGTATAATAGGATGTAGTATTAGCGCCAAGGAGACAATTTTCAATCCAATTCATAATAAGGTTGGAAACAAAGAACTATACATGTATCTGGTATGATATGGTTCAAACATGTAATATTCCTGAACTCAAATATATATATATATATCTTCTTGACTATTATAAATAAGTTGACCTCTCTTTTAGAAAAGTTGTTCCAAATATGATAAATACCCTCTTTTTTTTAATCTAAGTTTTCCTTTCTTCTTTTCTATAATAGTAAAATGACACCTTATCTGAGTGACAGTCCCTCTTATAAAGGATTATTTATCTAATAAATGTTTATTAAAAGGGTTGTTCCCTAACTGATCATGTATTTAAAATTAATACAATTGCAATTGTACGACGGCCTTTAACACATACCAAACAGCAAGCTATAAAGGACCCTAACTTTACTAGTGTAAAACAATTCAAACAGGTAAACCTACGAACTTATCTATATACAAACGGAGAAATAACTATCAACCACACCAACTCACGACAACTACTGGCTCCTGACTCGGGATAAGTGCATAAGCATGTAGTGGGTTTCGATAGTTTTCTTCCGCCGGCAACTAAATCTGCAGTTGAAGAATACATTAATCCTAAGAAGTTCTGTGTATTTTATTCTAACAACGAAAATTAGCATGATTTTGCAAAAGAATGCAAGTAAGGGGAAAGGAAAACAATGCTTACATGCTCGGGTCACTTGTTTACAAAAAAACCGGCTCAGATTACTTTTATAATTAATTTAACGGAACAAGGAATCAAATTGGTGTGGCCTTAACTTATGATTTTCTGACTTGAGATTGGTGCCACCAGACTTTGGTATAGATCCTGTTTTTGTAGTATCATTCATACACATAGAAACTGTATTATTTTTTACTTTGCAAAGGCACTTTTTATGAAGCAAATGGTGAATTTAACCTGGTTTTGTAGCCGTTGCAATGCTGTTTTTGCGGGGTTTGTTTTTCTTTTGATTTTCTTCTAAAACGTTATGATACTATGTAACTTTCTAAACCAGTTTAGTCTAGCAATATATATACCACACAAACAACATGAAAGATTTAAATTTGCAGGTATACCGCATGATAAATTTGATATGGTATGGTATTGAGGAACTCAGTCAATGATACATCAACGTCAACAAGGCCAGATTGGGATAGAGATTTTTAAAGTACTAGAAGAAAAACGGTTATGATTATTATATATACGTTTTCTTCTCTACTCTTTTTCTATTATTATTAATATTTATTTTTTCAAAAACTTCACACAAAGCCTATTCTATTATGACATATACATTCAGCTCCACCACTCACTCAACTTCGACCAGCAGCACTATATCTACTAATTCTCTTACCATAACGTGTCGACCGCTGAGTTATATATTCAGTTAATCTTGATAAAAATATTGTATGTAAGACTTGTGACAAGCTGTCTTAAACATTCTCGTAATTGACAAGAATTGCTGAAAGGTTCTTACCTTCAGCGAACACATGTCAATTGCGAAAAACATTGCCATCAAACATTTATTTTACATGTTTCATGCATTAAACTTTTTCATTGATTTGTTTTTTCAAACATTTGTAACATGTTGCACAATTTTGGTTTCAAGAGCTCTACAACTTTGGAATTGTTTTGGTCTTCCGAAATTTCAAGTCATGCGCCTCTTAGTGTCGTTTGTAATCGCGCATTTGACATGCAAAAAAAGCGAGTTACACATTGTACTTCAGACATCGCATAATTTAATTGCAAATTCTCAAATTTGATCATAGTATTGTATCTATTAGATATATAGTGTTGGAATCTGATCATATGCCAAATGAATGTAAATTTGACCGATGTTGTACGTCATTGTATTTTTATCATATACAAAGACCGAATTATAAAAGGTCATGAAGACGGCATAATAGACATATACATTACTTTAAAAACTTACCTCTTTTTTTGTTTGTCTTTTTGTTTTAGTTATATGACTTTACCAGTAAAAAAACGAATGAAGACTGGGAAACCCATTTGTGGAGTTTTCAAGCGGAAGACAAAATATTCAAGAATGCTAAACTTGTTACAAAGATATGAGAAAACATGGAAATCCCAGTTTCCATCAAACTTTGTTATATTCGGAATATATTTGTTAAATGTGAAATACTAGTAACTTTTGTTATTCTAAATTTGTTTATGTTTTTTTTTTATTAATACCATTATATCTTGCTGCAGTTATTGTCATCTGTATGTATTTATGCAATCAACTTTATTTTATCACATTAATCATGTTAATGTCTACATCCGGAAAAGTTACAAGACATAGCATATACCATCTAAACACATTTTAATCAACTAAATTGTTTAGAACATTATTTCTGTTCTCACAAATTTGATTAGAGAGTATCCTCAAAGTTGTGTTTGTATAAGTTCGTTTTTCGAGATGCTTCTCGTGACTATAAACATTTGAATACTAGATTTGGGGAAACTCTAGTTAGCAATACACTCAGTAAATCTATAATGATAAATAAATAGAATGTCTGCCTCGTTGACCACGTGGTCTAAGTAGTTCTACAATTGTAATCACCAGCCAATCAATTTCTGAGGTGGTGAGTTCGATCCCCACCCATTCGAGTGAACTTGACTCAAATCTGAAGTGGCTAAGATTGTCAGTTTCCTTATTGAAGGTCGATGGTTATTTGTGGGTTCCTCCATGAATTGAACCTGGTTTCCACGAAAAAGCCTAATAGTGGCGTTAAAATATCAACAATCCAAATCTAAGAAAAAGATAAGATACTAGTATACAGTTACTATTACAATTAATTTCTTCATATTTAGTGAGCAGATAATTAAGAGCTACATAATCATTAACATAATATGTGATAAATCATTTGACCATGCACAACTATCTAATAAGACTACTGTTCACGAAGGTTTAAATGAAGTGAATATAAGCATGACAAGCAATTATAGATGACCGTATGGCCGTCAACAATGCGCCAAAACCCGAACAGTATAGGCGGCTATGAAATGATCGCTGATGATTGTCTTTGTGTTTTAAGCTATCTTTAAAACCAGGTTTGAGCCACCATGTTTAACATAAGGATATGCCTGTATCAATTGATGAATATGACAATTGTTTTCTTCTCTTTTAATGTGTTTTGACTGTTGATTTTGCCATTTGTTTATGGACTTTCAGTATTTGATTTTCTTCCTAGTTCGGTATTTTTGTAATATTCCTTTTTAGTGTGTTAATACAGCATCTTTTGAGCATGTACTTTTTAATTCAGTTTTGGGGTAAATGTGATCCAACTGTAAACACGTTTACTTCTGATATTATGATGATAAGTCCTCATATTTTAATTTATACACTTTTATGACATGTCTAACTTATTTTGAAAGTTGAGAGAAGCTTATAGTTGTTGATACAATTATGTTAGTAGAGACCTATTCAACGATCCTTGTTCACACTAACTGTCTGTAAAATATGTCGTGTGGTTTAAATTGCACTTAAAGAATATGATGAGAATATACAATACATATCGATTAATTTTGCAATAAAACGATTGATGTGTTTTATATATGTTTGCTTAAGTAGTTTATAGTTATTCATTACACAATGGCATATGCTACTTTTTAACCACGTACACTACTTCAATATACTTCGATACTTCGATACTTCGATATATATAAAAACGACCTACGTCATAGCAACGATCTTCCTTCAGAATGTCGAGCAATAAGCTAGTTTAAAGATTTTGTACAGAAGGAAATTACGTTTTCATATAAAGGCTTCTTTAGAAAATTGAACCAAAAATATAACGTTTTCTTTCAACTTCAGATTGTAAGAAAATATAACAATGTGTAATATCCTTTCAGAACAAAATTCAAAGTGGATTTTATTATTGCATTTTACCAACTGAATATAACCCAAACGTGCATACATACATCCCTTATCACTTTTGTCATGTCAAATGAAGTGTTCACTCTTAATTAAATTACTTGTTACATTGACTTCTTGCTTCAGAATAGAATAGAATGTTAATTTTAGCAGACAATAAACAGAATTATAATGTCTACCAAATTATACACTTTTAAACACATTTTTGTGTACTGTTTTGTTTTGATTTATCATATCAAGCAATTACATTATGCAAGATTTTTCATGACATATTCGTAAAGCCAATTGCCATTTTCTTCGTCGTATCATTCAATCCATCAAAAGAATATATATACAACATAAATATGCTTATTTTAGATTATTTAAAAATTCACAAATACACAGTTGGAAGGATTTGCAGGAGTGGAAGAAACCGGCTCTGTCAGTCCCTGTGAGCCTTTAAGTGTAGTTCGTATTTATATTAATTCAACATTTTGCATATTATATGAATTAATACACAGCCAGCGTATATACATTTGTATCTGATTACATATACATGAACCAGTCACATCTAGATCGAAAAATTAGGTCATGACAACCTGCTTTTAAGATTTTGATCGAAAGATTAGGTTAATTTAAACTGCTGGTAAAATTTTATAAAAAGTTTCTATTAAAAGTATTAAATTATCATTTTGCCGATGCAATATACATGAATATATTAAATATTTACCACTAATTATGCTGCAATCAGCTAAATATTGAACAAATTACCTATACACAAATAATGTTTTGCTTTATTTGTACAAATAAAGTCAAACAACGAAGTATGTGTGTGTTACTTTACCATGTTTACGTGTCACTGTTAAAGTCACTTCTTTGCTCCCATTGACTCACTCTAAAAAAAGAAGACTTTCCACATAAATTGTTTTATATGTAACAGTTCATAAATTTCATTTTTTCCGACAATGTACATATATATTGTACATTTTTGTATTTCATTCCCAAGTAACGAAGTGGACGTGTCTAGGTATTTGTATATCTCACCAAAAAAAAGACACTAAGTACTGGTCTGAGAGTATACGTCTATCCTTTGCTAAATTAGTGGTTCATTTTTTTTTTACAATTCTCCATTCTGTAGAACCTATTCAGACCTTCATAACATGCTGATAGTGTTATTGTTATTTTTAACAATTTTATTCATTTACTTGATGCCTTATTCTTTTAATATAAACAACACACCAGTCATTTCTCCACATTTTTGTGAGAGGAAGCGTGTTTTGTTTTTGTTTATAGGTATATATTGTGCTGTATTTAGAACCCTCTACCCAGATATTTGTTTTGCATGCCCACATAGAAAAATTGCGTCTTTATCCAACGCAATCATAGGTTTGAACGTTGTTTTCAATTTCGATTTGATTATATTTTTTTTTTGTTTGGGCTTGTCTTATATTTGGCTTCTGATTTATATTATCTGTTCATCCTTTTTCGATTCCAGAAAAAAAAATCAAAAAGAGTTTATCCTAAATTGACATGATTGAGGTAAATTATATGGCCTTCAAAATAGCGTTTTGATCCCTAACATCACTGAAGAGACATTACTTGTCGAAATCCGGATATGGTGTACACATTTTTGCACCTCATGTTTGCGGTATCCCATCTTCTCTGAATAAATATTTAAGATGCAATAATACATCCAACTATAGTGACTTTTGGAAAGAACATAAGTGGACTATCAGTTATAGATAATGCATATTTTAAGGTTTTTCTTGTCGTAGAACACACCGAGGGGTGTTAGGATTGATCAAATGAAAGACCGACCGGAGGGAGGTCTTTCTTTGAACAATCCTGACACCCCGAGGTGTGTTCTACGACAGGAAAAACCTTAAAATATGCATTATCTGACTTATATACCGTCAAAAAATATTAATTTTATAAAGTTTTGTAAAATTTAGTATCCTATTTTACAGACAACACTAAAGTGGGATATTCCTTTCTAATGCGTCCAGGTTTTAAATACGCCCTGCGGCTCATTTATAATGTGAAATAAAACTCACCAAATAATTTAGATATAAACCTTTTAAAAATTATTATCCATACACAATAAAAAATATTACTGTAACTGCATGAAGTAAGACACAAATGTATTGTTACCATCCGATAACGGTGTATGACAAATACAAGATACATTGTAAGTAATTTATTGTACCACATAGCTTATGGAAAAGGGGGAGGGGTATGTTTTTTTTTCTATTTGTTATGTTGTTTCTATCGCGGAAAAGTGGTTATTTTTTTAACAATTTTATTTGAATCGAATGAAAAATTCAGAAAGATTGTCTTTTGAATAGCAATACATTTTTATTAAAAGATAATCTGGATATAATTATATACCCTCGGCACCTGACCCTTTCGTGAGTTACATTAATGTTATTCAATAGAATATAAGATTATCTTATTAGTTGATCATTTGATAGAGTAAAAGGTATACGTAAATTTTAAACAGTTAAGAACTGACACGAAGACGAATATAAATACATGTAGGTCACAGTATGATTTCCTATTCAGTGTGTATCGTTCTGAACATGCGTGAAATATTTGCCACTGGACGTTAAGCAAGCAACCAAAAATCAATCAACCTTTTCTGTTTGACTTAATAAGATTTTCAAAATCTTACACACGAATATGTTAAATCTGGATTTATTTTATGAATGTCTACATTAAAATTCATCTGACATAATATATGATAATGTTTCTTTATTGTAGCGATAAATTAACAAAACTTCACGTTATTTGTTTCTAAAATTAAAATACGGGACTACAATGACGGTTTCTTTTTCCCCTTTCATCGATTGAAAATAAATTTCCAAATCGGCAACAAAAAACTATTACACGAATAAAGTTTTGAAGTAAATCATAGATTGCATGTTTATCAAGGAAAATAATGACCTCACACAGGTCATTATTTTATGCCTTGGAGCATATATCATTGAAACATGGTATCGTCCGGGTTGATTCTGAAAAAGAATGACCTGTCGTTCTGAAAGAAAATAACTCCATATAGGTATATAAGGTGTGATACTTATAGTAATATCCATTGAAGGCCGTACATTGACCTATAATGGTTAACTTTTTTTTAAATTGTTATTTGGATGGAGAGTTGTCTCATTGGCACTCACACCACATCTTCCTATATCTATGGAAGACACGTCTTTTCAGATTCGGATCAAGGATTTGGGGTTCAGTGTAATTGTAGCACTTCTGACAAGCAAGAACAAGAGAACCTGATTTTGACCAAACATTTGTTTAATTTAGTAATGTTGCTTTTATTACATTTTTAAAGGTTACTCGTGCCGGGTGCGCCCGACCTGAATCCACACCTGTTCTTGTCCTGATATTTACCTTTAAAGGGGAGATAATAATTCTATGTATACGAGAAATTGTTTAGAACTTAATTTAGAAGCAAAGGCAAAGAATACGGCAGAGGTAAACGATACGTGTCGTAAAATGTTGTTGTCATCCAAACGTAGATTTTTTTTAATTTTCTCTAGGAAGAATTTGTAGTAATTGATTATGAATTTTCTTTGGATGCTTCACAGCTAATTGAAAGCACAAAGTAAAGTACTATTCAAAAAAGAGGCAAAAGATACCAAAAGGGACATTCAAACTAATAGTCGAAAACGAAACCGACAACGTCATGGTAAAACAATAAACAAATGGTAAAATACAAATAGAATTGCAAGCAGGAGTTCAAAAAACACAACACAAAAAAGCTAAAGACTGAGCAGCATGAACCTATGTATTAAGGAAGTAGCCGTTTTATGTTACATGCTGAGGATATATATTCATGCAAGAAGAAAACTCCGATTTTGCAAAACATGTGTTTTTTTTTTCTCTGCGATTCTTTTTAAACTGAATAATTGGCGTTACTGTGACAAAATTTGACGAACAGCTGTTCTATTGGATCGTTGCATACGCAAACATTTTGACTATGCACATGGCAAACTTTTCTCTCACTACTTATTTCTAGTCTTTAAATTAATTGATTAATTAGTTAGAATTTTATTGGTTTGAATTAAATAATCGTAATGAATCGTTTATTTATTTGTTGCGAGTTGTTTTGGTTCTTCAAAGTATACGAAAAAAATGTATATTTTGAGACACATTTCAAGTATACCTTACAACAAAATTATTTTCGTTTACCTGTTTACAATATTATTGTAAATGGCGGATTTGTATTTATTCATGGTTATTGTTGTTTTTTCGGAAATTATTTTACATTTCACGGTGGTATAATACTGTTACATCAAGTATTTATCCCAAATTTTATTGATTTTGTATTTACATTGTTTCAGAGATCAAACTTGTGTTTATATGTTTTCTGAGTTGAGTTAAGCCATTTCGATTGATATTTTATGATGTGTCTTTCTATGGTATGCTGTTACACTGTTGTTTTAGAAAAGGGTGAAAGTTTAATACCAGTAGACATATAAATTCGCTGCAATTATTTGTTCCTGTTATAAGACAGGAATCTGCAGTTCATTAGTAGTCGTTTGTTGTTGTATTTCATAAGTGTTTCTCGTTGCCTGTCTTTAAATAGATTAGAATTTTTTTTCTTTTTTATCTTGAATGGTTTTTCACTTGTATAGTAAATTTGAGGCCCTTTATAGCTTGCTGTTCGGTATGACCCAAGTCTCCGTGTTAAAGCCCGAAATTTTATTTGAACTATAATAATTTACTTTTATGAATTGTGACTTGGATGGAGAGTTATAACATTGGTACTCTGACAGATCTTACATGTATATCTATTTAAGGATGAGTGTATGTAAGCAGAAATCGAGGTAAAAAGACGTGCTTCGTTATTTAATTATACAAGTTATATTTCTTACCCAAAGAAAGGATAAATGGACACACGAAAGACTTTGTTCGGTCTCTCACGAATCCGTACAAGTACGCCTGTGCTGTCTCAAAACCTCTACGAAATTATCTGAATGACTCTAATCAGAACTCAGAATGTGTTAGTTAGTCTGGCGCTTTGAACACTAGTTAAACTGCTGGTGGACTTTTGTTCTCCAAGGGTATCACCAGTCTAATAATCAGCACTTCGGTGTTGACATTAATATCAATCATACGGTCATTTTTATATAATTACTGTTTGCAAAAGTAAAATTGTTCGAAATACTAAGGATTTTCTTATCCCAGGCATATATTACCTTGACACAACTTTTTGGAATGTTGGGTCCTAAATGCTCCTCAGCTGATTACTTGTTTGGCTCTCTAACTATTTTGATCTGAGCTTCATTGATGAGTCTAATGTAGATAACACGCGCGTCTGGCATATCAAATTTGAAGCCGGGTACCTTTGATACTTTTTTACGCTACTGGGCGGATGCCACTGAAGGTGGACGTTTCGTCCACGAGGGTCAAACCAATCAAGTAGTCAGCACTTTAGTATTAACAGGAATATCAACCATATGGTCATTCTTATATATTTACTGTTTGCAAGAGTATAAAATATTCAAAATACTGAGGATTTTTATATCCCGGGCCAAGATAACCGTATTTGGGACATTTTTGGGGAATTTCGGGTCCTCAATGTTCTTCAACGTTATACTTGTTTGACTTTGTAACTATTTTGATCTCAGCGTCTTCATTTTGTTTCTTTTAATTAAATTTTGGCGATATGTGAAAAATTAAAATCACAAAAATACTGAACTTAGAGGAAGATCAATTGGGAAAGTCCATAATCACATGGCAAAATCAAATAACAAAACGCATCAAAAACGAATGGACAAGAACTGTCATATTCCTGACTTGGTACAGGCATTTTCAAATGTAGAAAATGGTGGATTAAACCTGGTTCTATAGCGCTAACCCTCTCACTTTTGTAATGACAGTCTCATCAATTTCCGATATTTTTACATTGATGCGTTGAATAAACAGACACAATAAATATAATAGTCAAAATATGGGTACATCAGTCATCATCGTTTAACAATTTTAAAAGGAACAATTTAACAGAACACAAAAACATCTATTATCTACGAACACATTTATTGAGTGTCTGACGTCAGAAAATTTTATACGTCACATAAATTTGTCGTTCAATGTGCGTACAAACAATTTTAAAATTTTCATGGGAATGTTAGTATACAGGGTTAAAAAATCAAAAGTATGTAAGAATAAATTTAAGAAATAGACCGAGATTTAAACTAGTCCAAAAGTTATATATAGAATTTATAAGAATCCAAAAATAGTTAATACCACTACGCGATTGAATGATTTTGACGTTTGTGGTTCAACGTATATTGTAATTCATAATAGAAATATATCATAATGACATATAATAGAACAATATCATACTGACGGGATCTTTTAAAGTACAGAGTCACGTTATAAGAACAAAAGAAATACAAAAAGTCGCAAATACAAAACAAACCACAAAAAAATGAAAGCCAATATATAGAAACGTTCAAGTGCAACTAAAAAACATTTTTTTTATTATCCAGCAAAGTTTAATGATTTTCAAATGAAAAAAATTTACAGATAAAACTTAATTCTAAAATTGACATTTTCGTTTTTATTGGGTGATATATTTTCAAAACCGGATCGCGATTTTGATTTTATCATTGCCGAAAATGCTCTGGGAAATAAAATGAAGTGATCAGTTATTGAACATTTGGTGTATCATATTCAATATTTTAAAGTTTTGTTTATCCTTAACATTCAAATTTTTTTTAAAATAAACGTGTCTCAATCGAGGCCATTTAAAAAAATATAGAATTTAAAAAAAAAATAAGCAATTTTAAACAATGCGACCAACACTATAGTATATTTTTTCTGATATTCTTTTCCCGTAAGTTATTGTTATTGACCAAGCAAGTCGCTATATAGGATTTAATCTGCATGGCTGTGTGACCCTTATTTACTCGAACGACGTGCAAATTAAATCCAATATACCGATGTGATTGGCCAATAACTGTTTTAACACATGATGCAATCAATTTACGTTAATGTTTTAGAAATGTGGTCAATATATTCCATAAGAATGAGGAAATGATTGCGTTCGTGTTCAACAATAACAAAGATTTAGGCATATTTATCGTTTAATTAATCACTTTTCATACAACATTAATTATTTAAAGGAATTAGAAGAAATATTTGCATTTTAAGAAACGCGACTTAAATTTAGTATCTTTTCCCTACATAATTTATGAAAATCAACCAATCCTGATGTACATAAAGTACCTTATATCTCTATTCTGTATACTGTTTGTCTACATGAGTATGTGAATCCTGCTTAAATTTTGAAATTGGAAATACAATCTTTTGCCGTAAAATATCAGATTTTTGTTTGATATTTTTGCATTAAACATATTTTACATCATTATGTAAATCCATAACGACATTTATTTAAATGTACAAGGAATGCGTTAAATACACTTCATGGTTTTTATGCCACCTTGCAATTGTTAAATAAAAGAAAACTTGGAAAAAGACCAACAATAAAACAGCTAAACTATCTAAGGTCACATTTGTCTCAGAGTATTGCAATAACAACGTTGATGGTACTAGTTTCACTGCACCAATAAATATCTGGTCTATTTATAATTTATCATCTGAATCATCTGTGCATCTTTTGTTCTTAATATGTAACCTTCCAATCACTATTAGGAAGAATGGTAATTGGTATTATCAATTAACCATTGACTGCAATTCATAACATTATATGAATTAAAACATGTACGACCAACTAAAAAAAATGAATAATTCGTCGAGTTATTTAAATCCTACTTTGTAAAGGATCACTCTGATTCAAACAAAAAATTAACTGAAACTGATATTATCTAGATGCTTGATTTCTTGATTGAGGGTTGCTGCTCACAAGGAAGCTGTAAAACCAAGATTTCCGAATGGTGAATTTGAAAACATTCCTTCGTAAATTTACGGACGCAATCACGAGTTGGTTGACCGTTATGGAATAACCGATTAACAAATGATATCGGATATGTTCTTTACGTCGTAACTACAATCCCCTTCCCTTTCATGAATATGACCTACCGAATTAGACTATTTACCGGATTTGTTATCACATAAGTCTATTATTATGATCTAGTTCTGAACTACTATTATTTAATCAGTATTTTTTAATGATATGTTCAATAACTGTATGCCTAGATAAATTTACGCTCATTATATTTTTCTAGTTAAAATCATTTATCCAGTGTTTATCAACATTTAAAAAGAGGTTACAAAATTTTGGAATAGAAGGGCGAGTGTTACTACAACGGTTTGGATCTGTAGGGACCATTTTTTGGTGTAAAGACAGACGTAACCAGAGAGGAATATATCAGATGTTTGAACAATTATTTAAATAAACGATAGATCAGCAAAATGCAGAGATGCACACAAAATAAAACTATATCAAGCAAGGGGCCATTACAAAAAAAATATGTTAAAATAAAATTGAGAATGGAGATCGGGTATATACCAAAGAGATAACAACCCCACCAAAGAGTAGACAACAGCCGAAGGCCACCTATGGTCTTCAACGCAGCGAGGAAATCACACACCCGGAAGTTGTCTTTAGCTAGCTCCTAAATAAATAAAGTCTGCTTATTTTTAAATAGTCAATGCAATCAATTACAAATCGGAACATTTTACAATGATTTTAATCGGTTGACGACCACGGCAATTTCTGCCTTTATTTTGTTTCTTTTCTAAGAATATTACTGTATGATGTATATTTTGCATTTGGCTAGACATTTTTTCGAGATAAGGCAAAGTTGTGCAAGACATAATTTAGGTTTTTATCCATACAAAAAACCTTTGGTTTATGTGAGATTGCAAGAGTAGTAGTGCCAGTAAGAGCGTAGTTTCCCTTCATACAAATATACCTCTTGTTTCTGTGAGACAAGACACGCTAATTTGCGTCAGAAAGAATTAATGTTGTTTTTTACTAATTCATGTATACTAGCAAATCTTTTGTTTCTTTGAGATAAGGTAAGCATAGTTTTGTCAGGAAGAATTCAGTCTTCTTGTTCACATTGACGAATCTGTCGTAATCCTCCTCTTTAGTTTCTTTTACATTAGTAAGAATAGCATAACCTGCAATATCAGCCTGGAACGAATGTTAATGTATATCAATTCGTATCATATAGAAGATTAGTGTTAACCATTTCGTACCATATAGACGATTATAACGTTTGCATAAGAATGTGTACCTTGTGCACCAGTTGAAGTTTCCATAGTATTCTCTTAAACAGTGTCTCGACCATTAATAATAAACATTTTAGAACAATTTGATACATTCCGAATACAAAACTTTAATTTGAATAGGTATAATTTTTAATGTTAGCACTTTATCATATAAATAGATAATAAATGTTTGTATCTCAGGAATGGGAAATCGGTTGTCATATCAATCCATTTTCAAATGTGTCATATTTTCCTAAGTTCCTAATTTGGGAGTCGTGCATATCTACATTTGCTCGTAGAAACACTAAACCATTCAATGATGTACCATGGAATAATATGAACTGTTTAGAGCAATAAAATAGTTAAATAGTATCTCATATTCACTGGACTAACCTTTTGATAAAGATTACATGTTTGACAAATTTCATGCATTTATGTTAGAGAGGGTTGCACTTAATTGTGTCAATTTTATAAATATCGTGTCCATGCGCTAATCGTAGCAAACACTTCTAATATCATTGACTAAAATGTATTTTTTTAAATATCTATTTAAACAAAAGTAATATACTGTTAAATTGAATGTGTATATCAAAATGTCATTTCTTGATTACTTTTTATCTTTGATACGACCCCTCCAAAAGTAATCTACCCTTTGTAGGAAAAAATATATGTGTGGAATACCTGAACAAAGTACACAGTAATTATTTGTCTGGAATTTGAAACATTAAAGTTTAAGGTACGTTTAAAATTTATTATATCTGTCTGATTATTATGTTATTTGAGCTTCTTATTTTAGAGGTATAGTGCTTTATTGTCAATACACACTGCAAATTAATTTAACTGGTGAATTTGAATTAGATTATGATATTTTCGTTTTGCTCTGCTTATTTTATGAATAAAATATTTTTGATATTTATATGCACTCACTCAAACACTAATATACTTCCTGGTATGATACGCTTTCAATTACCTTTTTATAACCACGACGTTACTAAATCTGGCAGATTACAAGTACAATTTTCAACCTTAAATTGTCTCGTCTATAAAGGCCACAAAACGTTTTACTTACTTTGCATATATATAATGATCAAAGATAAAATCTATAATAGTACAGGTTTCAGGGTTTAATCTTGCAAATGTGACGTGTCTCATATCTGAATACTAAAACTGAATTGGATGCGAAATGATTTTTGAGAGAGAGAGAGAGAGAGAGAGAGAGAGAGAGAGAGAGAGAGAGAGAGAGAGACGTTAACAAGGTATTTGAAATGTTAATATTGTATAATCGATTGTGTATTTGCATTGTCATACTTAAATGAGTGTTATCTCTGATACGACCCCTCAATTTACCTGTATACTGCAATGTCATAAGTTGATGTAGGTAGTATTTACACAGATGAAATATTTTGCCTTTGTGCAGCACGTTCTTATCAAAAGTAATGAGAAAAAAACATTATCGACACTAATCAAATTATTTCTTTGTAGGAAAAGTACATTTGTGGAATACCTGAACATAGCACCTAGTAATCCTCTATCTGGAATTTAAAATTATTAAACCGTTAAGTACATTCACATTTAAGAACAACAGTCTGATCATAATGTTATTCAAACACATTTTTGTCTCCGGAAAATAATTACACCAGTGAATTTAAATTGTACAGTTCTACTTTCGGTTTTGGCTCTTTTTATTTTACATTGTAGACAAAAGTAAAATCACAAAAACAATGAACTCCTTGAAAAAGTCAAAAAGGAAAATCCTAAATCAAATGACAATATCAAAAGTGTAAACACATCAAACAAATTGGATACCAATTGTCATACTCCTGACTTCAGGTTATGAATTATTTCACCTAAATATATAATATGAGGTCAGTTATCAGAACATAATTAAAATCGGGTGGGTTACGAGTATCATTTTCAACCTTAAATCGTTTCGTCTATATTCGCTACAAATTGTTTGATATACTAACAGACATAGAATGACCAAAGTCTGTAAATCCGACAACACGTCTAAGCTTTGGTGTTTTAAATATAAAAAGACGTTATTAGATTGCAAATGAGATAATTGTCCACATGACATCAACAGACATAAAAGTTAACATTATTAGTATATTTTTTGTACGTCCTTTCGCAAAATGAATATTTATTTTTTTTAAACTCTGTATGTCAATTGTAAAACAAATCAAGTAAATTCTATTTCAAGGTAACATGCCTGGACGTTTGCAGTTTTTCGTATCTATTGAAACAAAAAGTTATAACGGGGTAGATGCTGCATCAAATGTACATAGAGTTTTACAATTCATCATTAACTACACCGTCGAGGCAAAATATATATTTCGGGTAAGATATGATGTAATGAACCTTTTCAATTCATAATTTCACCAACAGAATATTACAAAGAATAGAATAATAGCTTTCCAAGCAGTAGTCATGCAAGTGTTTTTGGAGCCACCCTTTCATACGAAAAATTGAAAAATCCCTATTCCAAGTTAGATTGGTTGACATTGTCTTACATTTGATTTTGTCTTTTTTACATGTTTTATACACTTTTGCTATCTGAATTACCTTGAAGTTCGAAATGTTTGTTATACTTTTTTTATGTAAATAAATCGATTTGAAAAAAGCAGAAGAAAACATAACAGGTATGTTATTCAGTCAATCAGATGAAAATAAGTTGACAATACCAATTGGATATTCAAACTCATAAGTCAATGCCAAATCGACAATGCGCCATACATTAATGAAAAGCGACGAACAACAACCCACAAAACCCAACATAAAAAAGTTATGAACAAAACACAAATAGAGGGTTATCTCGATAGCTCTGATAAGTTTAGCAGATCCTACGTTTATTTGGCACCCGTCGTGTTATTCATGTCTAGGGAAAAATCACTTCACGGTACTGAAGGGGCACCATGTAGATCTACAATAAAACTAAGATCATGTCCTATATCAATGCACACATGACACAACCCCGCCACATTATTTATGCATGTGCCTGTAATTCAGTGGTTGTCCTTTGTTTATGTGTTACATATTTGTTTTTCGTTAATTTTTTTACATAAATAAGGGCGTTAGTTTTCTCGTCTAAATTGTTTTGCATTGTCTTATCGGGGCCTATTAAAGCTGACTATGGGGTATGGGCTTTGCTCATTGTTGAATGCCGTAGGGTTACCTATAGTTGCTAATGTCTGTGCCATTTTGGTCTTTTGTGTATAGTTGTCTCATTGGCAATCATACCACATCTTCTTTTTTATATGTTTTATTTTCTCATCTCTTTCTATTAACAAGAATCTCTCAAGAGCCTGACTCACTCACTTGCTATTTTTTGCTTAAATCGTTCATTAATGATTGTTTTTACATTTCAATATGTATTAATGAGTGGTTTAACAATGCCATTTAAATGTTCATTGTATCTGTCACATTTTCTTCAAAAGCAAATAAATGCAGAAGAAGAAGAAGAAGAAGAGACGATTTTGAAAAACATAAACAACTTGTATAAAATTGCCCTAAAAGGGCAATAACAGTTACTCCTTAAGAAGACAATTGACAATTTTGGTCATTACAACTTGTTTTGAAGTTCTTACCATGCTGAACATTATTGCTGTTTATAGTTTATCTTTATCGTCATTAACATTCAAGATAATAAAAAAGAACTTCTTATTTGGCCCAGTAGTTTCAGAAGAGAAGATTTTTAAATTAGTTTTCGACGACAGACGACGGACGCCAAGTGATGGCATAAGCTCGCATGGGGTCATTCGGTTCATAGTGAGGTACAAATGGTGTTCTTGAATTCCTGAATTTGAGGTGTGTGTATTTATGATTTTGTACAAAATCATCGGTAAAGTAATAAATGCATTGCACTTTCAGGTTACTGGAGAAGCAAAAGTTATTGCAAGTAAGTTTTTTAACTTTATCGTACTCACTGGCTTACCTTCTGAAATATACACTTTAAAAAGTTATGTTAAACACGTTCACTATGTATTTATCGAGCTAGTAGATAGAGGTTAATAATCATACCTCTACATTTGATGTAACATATGTCCTTGAATTAAATTGTATTTTTATGCCCCACCTACGATATGAGAGGGGTATTATGTTTTCTGGTCTGTGCGTCCGTTTGTTCGTTCGTTCGTCCGTTTGTTCGATCGTCTGTCCCGCTACAGGTCGAGGTAGTTTTTGATGAAATTGAAGTCCAATCAACCTGACACTTAGTATACATGTTTCAAATGATATGATCTTTCTAGTTGTAATGCCAAATTAGTGTTCTGACCCCCCATTTTTCACGTTCCAGTGAACATAGAAAATGATAGTGCGAGTGGGGCATCCGTGTACTTGGCACACATTCTTGTTTTTATTGGTTTTATTCAAAATCATATTAACAAGGTATCAAATACAAATCGGTTGTTTCCTAGATATATGTTTATCGATGAAGCCTGGTGTAACATTGGTCTGTTAAACTATGCGATTATTTTCGCACTTTCTGTTATAGTTTTGATGCAAGTTAATGTCTGTATGTCAAAACAAATAGTAGTTAAATAAACACAAAATATATAAAACCTCAAAATTGCTCGTTACACAATAAGTGTTCTTCCAGTTTATGAAGTAGAAGACGATTCAGATGTAAACATGGTTACATCTCAAATTATGCAGATTGGTCCATTTAATGTGATTTGTACACCTCTTACTAGCTTTGAGAGTTGGGGACTTCATTTAGGACAACCTGTAGTGCCAGCTGAACGCAAATTGTCAGAAAAGAATGTCGTATGGTTTGAAGTATCACTGGAAAACAACGGTAAACAGATTTGTGTATATTAAGTTTAAAAACTATCATTTTGTTTATACTTGCCACTTATTGTGATCTTGTCAATGTATGTACATTTACTGTATACTGAATGTAAAATAACAAGAAATGTTCAAGGCTTTCTACCAAGTTTGTTGTCTCGGTTGAATTTAGCACTTTTTTCGTATTTGATTCGGGTTTCTAAATGTGTTGATTGATGAGTCAATGATAAGCCTTGTGTAGATGAAATTATCGTCTAGCATTAAATTATTAATGCGTGGTACCTTTGTTGAGTACATGTTTATACAATATAAGTTCAAACGTACAGAAACTGGTAACAATTTGCCAAAAAGTATTATAATAAAAGGGAAAAAATTAACTTGCTCTTATCTTAACAAGTACGTTCTGAAAACAATTGCATATGCACTGTAGTAATTCTGCTAATATTTTAAGATATGGATTAGTCACTTAAGCGCAATACATATTTGGCAACAACTCCTTGTTTGTTCGTGGTAGAATTTTTTCATTGTTGAACTATGTAAATTTAGGAGGTGCATGATTTTATCTTTTACAGTTTGAAGAATAAAGTGTCACGGAATATTCTGACTATAACTCCAATTGCCTTATTTATAACTAAAAAATTACAAGAATGGAGTCAGTAACCACATGCACCAAGTAGCCTATGAGTAATGGCTAATCACTAGATATACTGTTTTACTTTATATTATAGTCGCAACAAGACATGTGTAACATGTTGAGCAAGAGTTGCTCACCATAACGAATTACATAAGATTCTGAAGGTTTTTCATGTGGTTCGTGTTGCTTAGGGTTTGGTTTTGTATGTACAGTTGTGTATGTTTTTTTTTCTGTCTTTTTGTCCAGTTTTATCAATCCATGGTAACTTTACTCTTGACTTTAGATTTTAAATGTACTAGTATATATATTTGTTTAGGGGACAGCTGAAGGACGCTTCCAGGTGCGGGAATTTTTCGCTGCATTGAAGACCTATAGGTGACCTTCTGCTGTTGTCTGTTCTATGGTCGGGTTGTTTTCTCTTTTTAATACACAATTTTATTAGTGTAGACATTTTCATTTCAGCGTTTTTTAACTTGCTGTTAGCAATGGGATATTGTTAGTGAAAAAAGTTATGTTTTCCAATATCCAAAGGATCTTAATGTAACCGGAGTTGCCCTGTTCTTTAATCGGTAAAGTTGTGTGTTTGGTTATTAAATTTTCCTTTGAATTTAGTTATTTGATTTACACATTTGTTTTCTAAATCATAGATATTCTGTTACATATATATGTTAGGGGGTTCATTTTTTATTCTTTTTTTGTTTGTTTGTTGTTTTTATGTTTTGAGTCATACAATTTCAACTATATATGTTTTCCTGCTTCATTATTATCTCTTCCTTCCCTTGTGTATGCAATACAATGCAACTATATTATTGATTGATATATTTTTGTATTTTCCATAGATCTTTCAGTAGGCCAATTTCAAGATATGTGGAAACAAAAAGTGTTTACAATCAGCAATCAACGCCATAGTGGATACGAGATCGAGATTTTTAAAATACTCGGGGAAAGAAAGGTAAATGTATTCCCTTTTGCAATAAACATTATTAGCCACATTAGGAATAAAATTGAGAAAGGAAATGGGGAATGTGTCAAAGCGACAATAACCCGACCATACAGCAGACAACAGCCGAAGGCCACGAATGGGCTTCAATGTAGCGAGAATTCCTGCACCCGTAGGTGTCCTTCGGTTGGCCCCTAAAAAAATGTATACTAGTACAGTGATAATTGACGTCATACTAAACTCCGAATTATACACAAAAAACCAAAATTAAAAATCATAAAAGACAAACAAAGGCCAGAGGCTCCTAACTTGGGACAGGCGCAAAATTAAGGCGGGGTTAAACATGTTTGTGAGATCTCAACCCTCCCCCTATACCTCTAACCAATGTAGAAAAGTAAACGCATATCAATACGCACATTGAAATTCAATTCAAAAGAAGTCCGAGTCCGATGTCAAAAGATGTAACAAAAGAAAATAAATAAAATGACAATAATAGATAAATAACAACAGACTACTAGTAGTTAACTGACATGCCAGCTCCAGACCTCGATTAAACTGATTGAAAGATTATGTCTTCATCATATGAATATCAGGCACAATACCTCCCGTTAGGGGTTTAGTATCATACTATCATAAAATATATGAGAAGAACATAGCCCGTGTCATGCCAACAAATGGTTTTTTTTTAATTATAAAATGTGTTTAGTTCCGATGCAAAGACCCTATAACTGAATCAATATTAAAGCCAAAATATGCAATCTTTAATGACCTGGCAACAGTATCGTAACTATATCCCTTCTTAATAAGTCTGTTTTAAGGTTTTGTAAGCTCTTGAGGTGAATACTGACATTTTTGTGCTCTGTAAAGAATATTACCATAAAAGATTGGATGTGAAATACCTGAACGTATAAAATAAATGCATGTATTTTGAATAGCTTGAGATCCGTTTTTGCAGATTTTGTTTTAGGGCAACTGCAAAAGCTCTATTAGAAGGCTGAATTCTGATTTATATCCTATACATTGCATTTCAAAAGGATAATGATGATAAAGTTTTTAACGACCTTGACTGGCTATACAATCCTAGCATGGTTGAAAATGAAATATGATGAATAAAAATCCCCTGGCTTTTAAACAAAAAATATATATAATTTTATATTTCATGTTTGGTATATACATATTCAAACCACATCACCAGTTTAGCTTTTATTATTTTATTTTTTTCATTTTTTGGAAGTTTGTTCAAGAAGCAATTTGTTGTCGACATTGCACAATCATCATCAGAAAAAAATTTAGAAAATGTTTTGATGAAAGAGTTCATGTAAATACCAAAAAAATAATATATCACCTACCATCTGATAAAAAGTAGTTTTGACTGTATGCTGTATACACTCAAGTCTGCTGAAACATTTATTTCATTATTATTAACTTTAATATATTATTTTTTTTTCCTTTCAGTTATATGTCTTTTCCTGTAAAAAAGGGAGCAACGACTGGGAAAGCCATATGCGGCAACTACCAATCGAAGACAACCTATACAGGAAAACAAAACTTGTTACACAAATGTATTAAAAACTTAAATATCGCAATCCTATAAAACTATGCTTCAATCTAACATACTTGTAATTGGTTTTACCTTAATAAACTACTTTTAGTTCAGTCATGTCCCCCTGTGTAACTTGGTTTCAATCAACAAAAATATTTCAAGTATATGTACCCATGTCTCGTCACAAACCATGATAAATTAGTGGGTAATATAGTATGCTTTCTTAAAATCTCTTTCAATAAACAACGTATAATGTATTGGCAATCACAACTATGCTAAAAAGTTACAGTAAGAATCATATCTGGTATCTGTAACTTTTAAATGATCTGTTTTACATTTATATCGCTCCTATACTATACAAAACTAAAAACAATGGTGTTTAATTTGCAATGAAACTGGTCTTTAACAATACGACATATACATAAGTAATAATCATACGGTCTCCCTCTGTCTTTTAACAATTGCCAAAATCCTATCGTAAACATCACATAGAAAGTTATAATAATAAACAACATAACAAAATATAAAACAATTCAGAGAAGAAAACCAATAATATGATGAGTAGAAAATAATAAACGAAACCACATACATGATAGACAGCAACTAATTAAAACCGCTGAACCAAACAAAACATGGAGGGAAACAAAATAGTCCATTTTTTTCTGAATTTTTTTCTGGACTCAATTTTTTTCTGTTTGATTATAGGTTTATGCTGAATTGAAACATATATATATAGATTTAAAAAAAATCTTGCATCTTTTTGGGGATATCAATCCAGGAAAGTGGAAGGATTTCATGTTTATTGGAAGTGGTGCGGCCTAGTGAAAACAGCAAACAGAAAGTAGAAAAAAAAATGTTTTGACTTCAGGGTTACGTAACTTTTTTTCCTTCGTGGCATGACCCACTTTTTTTTCGATTAAATCACAATTTCACATTAGTACATACATGATATAAACATGAATTTTTTTTCTATGTAGCATTTTTTATTTGTTTATTTTCAAAGATCAGCTGTTTAGCATGTAAGCCTATGGAGCAGTCAATTACAAGACTGCAACCTGCATAGATCCGTTCAGTATGCCGGTATAATACCACGAGTTACGCCACTTCTGCTTGATTAGTTTTATTTATATTAACTACTATAAAATGCAAGGACGTATGGTAATTATATACACACAAACATGGTTGCCATACATTTTAACCTTAAAATGCTGTGAACCCTTTGTGAACATATTTTTCGTATTTGAAAATCAGAAACGTAAAAATCTTAAACATATGATAACCTAAAAAAGGCGATGTTGTATAATTGCCAACGAAACAATCCATATAAATGAAGCGAAAGCAAAAATAAACACATGCGTATTTTTGTTTTAATTCGTATTCTGTTGATATGTCCTACTTTACTATTACCGTTGGAGCTGGGTTTTTTTATATTATTATTTTCGTCCTAGTTACACTGTTAAACTCGGAATCGCTTCTATTACCATAGCTTTGTACTGTACAACATATCATTAAACAATTATTCATTTTACACAATGGTCACCAAGGTCGCCAACGTACATGAAGCTGATCATGATACTGCATTCAGTCTGTGTCGAGACAGTGTTAAAACTATAAATAAAGTACTACCGTATAAAGATTTTCATTAAAACAATTAATGTATCCTTATGTTTATTTTCTAAACCATGTGATATGTATATATATATATATAAATATCACCAGTGGCAGATTAACCGAGGGGGGCAGCCCCCCCCCCCTCACTTCTTGTCTAGAGCGAAAATTAATCACAGCTTGGTTTGACTTCTGAAACTGGCCGTTAATTAATACAAACGTCCACATACGTGATTAATGACAACTTATTGGTGGGTGTGTAAATATTGACACCTGTGTGTAATGTCTCTGCAAAAGTTTTAATGTACAATACATTTACATGCATGTTGATTTGAATAGTACGAATTTATATTGGTTTATAATACATTAAAACATTGTTATGACGTCATTCTATTGTTTTACCTGTTCTTTATTTCAGTGATTGGACTATCATTTACCTATAAGAAACCATTATGTCACCTTTAGCTGTCCAATATTTTTAAGAATAGCCCTCCTCTTTCTTAAAAATATTGGACAGCTAAAGGTAGCATAACTGATTCTTACAGGTAAATGATAGTTAAATCACTCAAATCAAAAACCTATTAATTACCCCAATTGTTTTCATCTTGTAAACATTAAATACAACCAAAGAACAAATGACAATTAAATAAAAACATTTTATTAAAGTCACTTTCCAATTCAATAACTTTGTCACTCATCAAAACGGTTTCTTGAGGAAAAGAAATCACTTTCAAATTGATTTTTAACACATCCAATACTTATATCACAGTCATTTTCTCATGTTTTGGGGTTGTCTCTTTTAAGACTAATTCAATAAGTTAATTATGCTCGTTGAAGTCTTGTTCTTTGGATTTTATGAATTTATTTCTTTTTTCAAAAGAGTTATCCTCGTCCGTCTTTAGGCTATCAAAATTCACCTCTGGTGTTGCTCTTATTTTTCCTAACATCAGTTTCAACTACAATTAAAAATGAATAAAGCAATGAAGTAATTATTTTTAAATTTGATAGATCATGCTACAATACAAGGGCCATGAACAAACTAAACCTTATCCTGTGTAGAAAGTGCGAATCTTGAACTTCTTTCATGAACTAGGGGACTATAATAGTTTTAATAATATTCAAGTTTCTAAATTGATTAAGAAGTATTGTTTTTTTAAGTCTGATATTATTGCTTAAATATGAATATAATGCTACACTTCGCTCATGAACCACGATGAATATGGAAAGTAGAATAAAGGAGCACAATACCGCATTTTATCTGTCAAATTAACCAATCGTGTTTCCGATTCGTACTTTTTTGCAGTGATCGTTTTATGAGAGATTTTTTTTTCAAAAGAAAATCGAGACAAGAATATATTTCGGTAACATTTATAAAACACAAAGGACTCAATAAACAAATAAACGAAAAAAGAGCGACACGACCTTGCAGTAAGAAAAAAAAAATAGAAAAAGGGGGGATGTATTCAGGTGGTACCGTTTGGGTACAGTCTCTTGAAAATTCCAATAAAATAATATAACTGATTGCATGTAGCTATTTCTTCATTTGTTCATATTAATTAATATGTATTTGTAATAAGATCGACTGCGGTGCACTCGACATGGTTCGACAAGAACCTGTTTCCATATCCTATTCTTTTTCTTTTCTCATTCACTTAGTAAAAATAAAACCCAAGAAGAAACAAGAAGTTAAAAGAGGAGAACTACATTTTGAAATATAATATATATAAAACTAACCATTGTTAGCTGCTTTGTCTATATCCTCTTTGTAATCCACACTGAATACTGTATCTGAATAGATTCCATTTAATTACACATTTGATTTTAATCCAAAGTTTGAAACAACACAATCACTAATACATGCAACGACATCTTTTTCTTCGTTTTTGCATTTAAAATATACTTTCATCACTTTATCCATTTTGAAACACAAACCGTATGTAATGGTATTCACGGAAACTATGAGCAGAAAATGTGAGTAGTCCTTGCGCACGTAAAAATCATGATACACATACCCTGTGTCTTATTCTTCATGTAGCAATACATGTTGTTTACCTTCAGCTGTACTTTCTTTTTGTCTATTTGTTTTAAGTTTAGTTATTGTTTAAAGGGGCCAACATGTAGGATATATTTTAATGTAAAGAAAGTTTATTCACAAAACAATTTTCATACTTGATGAAAATAAATCTTTGCTGGCTTTTCTTTTGTTTTAACTTTTATCGACGTGTTAAACAATGTTTTAAGTAAGATATAAGCCTCTAACAGTCCATTCTGTAAAATATTCTGTCCAATATTTTACAGAATGGACTGTTATCGGCTTATATCCCTTACATACAGATTAAAATTGATTTACAGGTGAAACTTCTGATCTGTGCTTTTAAAGAATCGGTACAAATATATGTTTAATGTTGATAATGGTAATCACATCTATATTTGGATATCTCTTCATTTCAAAATTTAGTACTCAAAAAAAATTATTTGCGGATGTTTTTTCTTATTTTTCTTCTTTTTGTGAATTTATTCAGCAACACATTAAATTGGCTAATTTTTTTTTAGTACCATACATGCACAATATTTGTTTTTTTTAAACCAGGAAAATCAATTGACAATAATCAAATGCTATCTGCTATCACAAGATCTACTTTGGAGCAGAATCTCGGACTTATACATTTCTCTGAAAGCATACAGTTCTAAAATTTGTGTATTTTCTTGTCTCAATTTAATTACCATGTACATGTATGAGGATAAGAATAGGTCCCCATTTATAAAGATAGAAAGAATATATAGATGATGAAATATAAAGAACATATGATTGATTGTTTCGTTGTTTAGCATCCAGTGGCAAATATTTGATGCATTTAAGGCAGGCAAATATTCAGTATAAAGATAAATTGTAAAATAAATAAAAGATATAGAAATATAGAAATGACGGTCTGAGCTCCCCTCCCCTAAAAAAAATCACTCGTACTTGCATATATTCATCTAAAAAAAACTCTGGATTCGACCCTGTTATATATGGCGTAAATCAAAAATTTCTGTGTTAGTTAAAATGCTTGAGTTCAATGGCACGTGCTAGTAATTAACCGGGTCAACAGGTAACAAAATCAATGATCCATAAAGCAAAAAGTACATGACTGTTTTACAATATACAATAAAAAGGTGCCGTAGGGCTAAAAGTTAAATAATTGATGAATTTGTATATACGTAAACTATTGGTATTTAAGCCGTTGATGTTTGATCGTCAGTTTTAATATATGCTGTATATTGTTTTATATTCAATAAAACAATAACATAATATCTGCATCTATTATAACTTATATCATAGATGTAATACATCTATGCTTATATATATAGTATGTATAGTTTAAAGATCTGTATACAACATCAAATATTTCTAAACCCGATACCAAAAGATAAGGCTTAATTGGTAATTAAAGTCAATACACAGCACAATTACTACCAACACTATCAGTATTTGATCATCTCAACGAGATTGATTTTCTCGCTTGAGCCGGGACGGGTCCCGGCGAAAGCGAGAAAGGCATACGAGTTGAGATGACCAATGATAATCTGTTGAGCGCTATTTAACCTATGACGACGTTGTTAATTTCATGCCAATTTCGCTAGCAACGCCACGTGATTGCTTAGTTTCTAGCGATAATTTTCTATCTCAAGCGAGTTGCATGGTATGACAAATATCACAAAAAAAGATAAAAGGAAAAATGCACAAAATAGCGATAACGACCTTTACAGGACGGTATTAAGACAGATGCTGTATCTGGTTGGTTTTTATACGCGGCGTTTTATTATGTAACAGGGCAGTTCAATGTTACAATAAGACTAACCAATTATGTTCTGTCAAGATGATAATTTGATATGGTATTGGTAGACTGTCAAAATTACGGTGACAACCAAATCAATTATTACAGAAATCATGTACATTTCACAATGACACTTCATGTAAAGATGAGACTGGCAGTTGTAAATATGGTTATGTACGTACAGCACTCGTCATTAATACCTAAGGAACTAGCACTAGAGGTGAAAAACCAGGACCTATGTATACCTCCTATTGTTATGACTCATTTTTTTTTTATTTCAACAGTGAAAGGGGGAAATTTAATTGGTTTAAATACCTTATCTATTTCAAAAACAATATTTGGCGTTTGTTATGAAATATCCGATGATAAAGACACAGCTTATCATTGTTATGAGGAAGCTTTACAATGTGATGGTTATATATGTGCTACAGCAGAAGCACGGAAATCAAAACTTTTAACAGATTAATTATACTCGTTTAACATCAAAAGAAGTATGTAAATAAAATCGGTCAATTAAGGTACAGCCAAACTGTGTAATACTTGGATGTGTCTTCATTCTTCTATATATATGAGGCATCTGAGGAGTCAAAAATCTCTACAATATTTTTTTTTTGTCTTTACCTGATTGTTGGGTTTATATGACTGTAAGAAACAAATTGGTGTAGGAATAAATCATATGGGGCACTTCTGTTTTTGTCTTTACCTGATTGTTTATATGATTGTAAAAAAAATAACTGGTGTAGAAAAAAATTATATGGGGTACACTTCTGTTTTTGCTATGGCCCTTTAAAAGTACCCAATTTTGATGATATTCCCATTTTTTCACTTTTTATCCATTATTGGGTTATTATCGTGAAAACAATCACACACACAGTTCCACAATTTTTTTTTTCATACTTTCAATAAAGATGAAGTGGACCAATCTGAATAAATTTTACTTACAAAAACTATAGGTAGGTGTTTATATCATAAAGTTTTATCATATTTTGATGCTTTTTCGTGTCAACTTTACCATGTTAATTTTGTATATTTGTGATTTTTTTCTGTTTTATGAACAAAATGCATATTATTTCAACTTTTTTGATATAAATGATTGAAAAAATACATCCCTAAGATATTTCAAAAGAAAAAAGTGATATGAGATGTACATGTTTCTTGTAAAATTACTTATTGTAAAAACGCATTTTTTTTTCTCACAGAGATAAGGTTAATTATGAAATTTATTAAATTCATTGCTCTTTTCCACCTGTATCACATGTTTTGGAAATAATTCTGGAACGAGATTTCAACGAGACTGAAACGTCAGAAGAATACATCCTTCATATATAACGATAGTACTTAATTATCATTTTTGTGACATGTTGAATAAACAGAACACAGATGAATATATTGTAAAATGAAATACAAATTTGCATTCCATTAGATAGACCTGGTACATTAAAAAATTCCATGTGATACATACACATTCTGTGATAATGCAATTTCGATCAGCATAAGTAAGGAAGATTCAACATGTTTTTCGTTTCTTTAATGTAGGATTCATCGTTTGGATAAAGTAATAAAAAGCATCCTATCAAATTTTGATGGTTTCGTAAAAACAATTAAAACAATATACATCTGTTTAATGCATTGATAAGAAATATGTATATAATTTATTTGTATGTTGATATTCTGTAGCTACATATTAATAAATAAATAAAATATATTCTAAATAGGAAAAGTCAAAAATAGTTCCTGATTGATTCGTATGTACATGTACCATGTCATGTTGTTAGACGATTTCTATAATTATCATGAAGATATGTAAACTCAACATGTCATTTTGGTCTTTTGTGAATAGTTGTCTCATTGGCAATCATACCACATCTTCTTTTTTATAATGTCTTCCAGAATTAAAATTGCGCACGCAACCTATAGATATAAGAAGATGTGGTATAAGTGCCAATGAGACAACTCTCCATCCATGTAAAAAATAATAAAAGTGAACCATTATAGGTCAAAGTAAGGTCTTTTACACGGAGCATTGGCTGACACTATACAGCAAGCTACAAAAATGTATAAAGGGTCCCAAAAATTACTAGAAATACATGTAAGTGTAAAACCATTCAAATAGGTAAATCAATGGTTTTATCTATATAAAAAACTAGAAACGAGAAACAAGTTTTGTCCACAAGACTCAGTAACAACGCTCGAATGAAAACAATTTCAAAAGAACAAACACGTTTACAACAACTTACGATAATTGCATCGATGACCCAAATTCTGGATGGTTTTGTCAAATACAGCTAAGTTAATATATTCCTGGGAAGGTTAATCCTACATATTTTGACAATTGTTTTAGATTCGTTCCCCTTTTTTATACATGACAGCGTTGGTGTTATCAAGACTTTTCACAACATCTGTTTAAAGTTGGGATAAGACGACAAATGTTCTGCACGTCAGTCCTGACATTGAAAAAAGACTTCATGCTGCCCTCAATCGATTATTAATCGCTCCAAAAACGAAATGACAAACATTAAGACACAACCGATGACAGAAAAAATAGCTTTGAAAACAACTACAGCAATAAGCTCACAAAAGATGCGCATAGTTAAACGCATACTGTTTGTTGTGCAGTTTTTTTAAATACTAGTTTTTCGTTTAAAGTTTTTTACCTCATAATTATATGAGGGTCTTGATGAGAGTTCCTCCATTTTGCTATTCTTCATTTTGTATGCCAATTTTCTTTATCCTTTATACTGTTTTTTCCGTTACTCTCTATTCATTATATTTTAGCACCGATTGCCCTTTATTCTCTAATATGTTGACCCAAATCCACATCGTCATATATGCATATGTTTATCCTAAATCCTGAATAAACCAGATCGTTGTTTTTTTTTATTTGAATCGTTTTACATTTAGTCAGGGTAACTAATCGGTATGGTTTTGTTCATGATTTAAGGCCGTATAATGTCCTATAGTTGTGTTTATATCCTTATCAATTGGTTTCCTCCACAACCTAGCAACATCTCCTTTGGGTTTTTTGCTTAAAAAATAGGAAGGTTACAATACATGTACCAACATGACCTAGCATTTCTTTGGATGCAGATTTAAACTGCACTGAATTACTACTGACTGGAGTTCCAAATTTCCTAATTAACATTTTGAACAGGTGTTCAATAACAACGTAAAAGTCATACAAGCCAAGTGTATATAGTAGCTATGCTGTTTCTATTGTCAGAAGTGATCAGGATGCATGAAGTGTATCAATTCCAACCTTCAAAATGGGTTTCTTCTTATGTGGTCTTGATTGGGTTTTTCGGAATATAGAATAATGAACCAATACTACAGAAAAAGGGTAAAAAAAAGACCTGAGTGAAACAGATTTAATAATATGATAAATAATAAGGGATTTTTTTTTTTTATAAAAAGTGACCTACAATACTGAACAATACAATTTGGAAAGACTGCAATCCAGAACCTTAACTATATAAAACAATTAAAAAGATGTGGTGGAATTAACTATCTGACTGACTTGAAATGACTGCAGATTTAAGGTTTAAAGGTCAACCTACATCCTTCAATAATGAGGAAAACCCAAAACTCATATCTGAGTGCAGCCTAATAAAGATGACACAATGTGTTTCCATTCAAACAAAACTAAAATGCTTTGCTGAGTGCAGCCTAATAAAATTGCAGTGGTAGAACCTGGAATGGGTGGTACAAATTTGGACACAATATTGAAGATTGATACTATGTGCATTTGAATTGTGATCCCAATTTGACCTAATTTATGTTTCTCACACGAAATTAATTTAGTCAAAGATTTTACAAATCAAATACATTGCAATTGATGATTTCTTTTTGAAGCTTTTCAAAAATTTTAGATTTGAAAAAATAAAATAACAAGAATGTGTCCTCAGTACACGAATGCCCCACTCGCACTATCATTTTCCATGTTCAGTTGACCGTGAAATTGGGGTAAAAACTCTAATTTGGCATTAAAATTAGAAAGATCATATCATAGGGAACATGTGTACTAAATTTGAAGTTGATTGGACTTCAACTTCATCAAAAACTACCTTGACCAAAAACTTTAACCTGGAGCGGGACAGACGGACGAACGGACAGACGGACGGACGAACAGACGGACGGACGGACGCACAGACCAGAAAACATAATGCCCCTCTACTATCGTAGGTAGGGCATAAAAAATAAACCCCCTAAAAACAGTATGACAACCCTTTCAAAAATGTTGATCCCCCTTGAAGCATTAGCCATCAAACTCAACCTGGCCAGTCCTTATTTTGATGTATGAAACCTTGTCTTTAAATTTGAGAGAAATCAATTGTCTTAAAATTAAGTATTGTCTTGAAACATTAAAAATGCTTGTTTTTGGATCCTTTGTTGTCCCCTGGTGAATTCCTGCATGTTTGGGGCAATTATTATTATAACCCAAAAACTGAGTCCAAGCCTTCCTTTCGTGATATATGGAAACTTGTCATACAATGTCAAATTTCCAGCTGACTTTGCAACCATAAATGTCCTTTTTAAATACATCATACATGTATTAAATGGAATAGAATCATAATCATGCCGTAACAATTAAAAGAAACAAAAGTTACATTGCCAGCATTATTTAACAGTAATATCTAAATATGATATTAAATTCCTGCATCTGATCAGCATTTAATTAAACTGTATATTTAACTGTAGAAGAACATAGCCCTCCAAAAAAATGACCCAAAATGACAGAACTCCAACTTAAGAAACTATATACAGTGGCAAATGTCAAAATATTAGGAAGGAATCAGTATCACTGGCCGATCCAGGGGAAGGTTTAGAGGTTGAAACCCCTGTTTTTTGGACGATCAATACATTTGAATGGGGACCAGAGGCTGATTTAGTGGTTGGAGATGGGGCAGACCAAGGGCCCCCCTCCCCTTTTGAGATAAAAATATAATAATAATTGATTATATTGGGAATCACTGAAGTGTAACCAGAGCTGGCCACTTTTAGGCAGCCAGTGGGATCCCTTAATGAAAATTTCTAGATTCTCCCCTGTGGACTTATAGTTGGTACACCCCCCATCCCCTTTTTAGAATGGCTGGATCCGCCCCTGAAAATGCTGTGGCCATGCACAACTTTATTATGTATATGAACATCCTACAAAATTATAAGAGATAGCCGGACAAACAAAATTATGCATCTTAATTAGATCATCTTACCACAGGAGTTTGAAATCCTATCAATAAGGGGATAAAATATACCCTTATTGAAAGGATTTCATTACGGACGAACAGACGAACGGACAGTGGTATAATTATATACACCCACCCTCTATTTTGTTACGGGGGCTTAAAAATTATCGATTCGCTTACGCACACACTTATAAAATATGTACATGCATACGTACTATATATAGTCTGCACGTGCTTGCGTGTTTAAGGTTTTTCAGTTGTCAAAAGACACCTACCTTTCTCAAAGTTTCTTGTTGTAATGAGCCCAATTATGCAAATCTAGAGAGCTTCGAATGTATTTCTCTGTTCCGCGCACGTTCCGCGTCTGCATTTTATGATAATAATCGTCGGTGAAATTTTAAAAGCCGAAGATTATAATAAGACGTAGATTTTTAAAGAGCCGAAGATATTGAAAAGCCGTAGATTTTGAAATTTAAAGCCGTAGATATTGAAAAGGCAAAGATTTTGAAAAGCCGAATATATTGAAAAGCCGAAGATTTTGAAAAGCCGAAGATATTGAAAAGCCGAAGATTTTGAAAAGCCGAAGATTATAAAAAACCGTAGATTTTTAAAGAGCCGAAGATTTTGAAAAGCCGTAGATTTTGAAAAGCCGGAGATTTTGAAAAAGCCGCAGATTTTGAAAAGCCGAAGATTTTGGAAGATTTTGAAAAGCCGAAGATTTTTAAAAGCCGAAGATTATAAAAAGCCGTAGATTTTTAAAGAGCCGAAGATTTTGAAAAGCCGTACTAGATTTTGAAAAGCCGAAGATTTTGAAAAGCCGTAGATTTTGAAAAGCCGAAGATTTTGAAAAAGCCGATGATTTTGAAAAGCCGACGATTTTGAAAAGCCGAAGATTTTTAAAAGCCGAAGATTGTAGAATTTATAATAATCGGCGGGATTGTCAAAGCCGAAGATTTATTTGTATCCATGTATTTCTAAGGGGAAAAAATAATAATAATAATAATAATCGGGGGGTTCACTGTGGCTTTCCATAATTTTTTAATACTGAAAACGTTTTTCATTTTTACGTTTTATTTTTGACGGGAATGAAATAAATCATATTTTTAAAGATCAAAACAATACGAGTCTAAAACTCTTGAACCTGTATTTGATAGATACAAATCTACTGTTTAACGTGAAACAAGAATTATGCTTGTAGGTTTGATATAAAGTATTTGTTGGAGAGTTTATATAACAAGCACATATTATGTTAATATTCGGGAAAACACGAAACTGAGGTTGCTATAGCGATAAAACTAAGTCGGTGACCCCCAATTTTTTTCATCATATTTTGTTCCTCAAATCATGAAATACCTTCACACAAAATTTTAAGGAAAAATCACTGGTAGAAATGAATAGGCTGTTTGGTCTTTAAAATAATACAAGACTAACAAAGGCCAGAGGCTCCTGACTTGGGACAGACGCAAAAATGCGGTGGGGTTAAACATGTTTGTGAGATCTCAACCCTCCCCCTATAACTCTAGCCAATGTAGAAAAGTAAACGCATAACAATACGCACATTAAAATTCAGTTCAAGAGAAGTCAGAGTCTGATGTCAGAAGATGTAACAAAAGAAAATAAACAAAATGGCAATAATACATAAATAACAACAGACTACTAGCAGTTAACTGACATGACAGCTCCAGACTTCAATTAAACTGACTGAAATATTATGATTTCATCATATGAACATCAGGCACAATCCTTCCCGTTAGGGGGTTAGTATCATACCATCATAACATATATGAGAAGAACATAACCCGTGTCATGCCAACAACTGGTTTTTGAATAAATGTGTTTAGTTCCGATGCAAAGACCCTATAAGTGAATCAATATTAACGCCAAAATATGCAATCTTTAATGACCTGACAACAGTATCGTAACTATATCCCTTCTTAATAAGTCTATTCAAAGGTTTTGTTAGTTTTTGAGGTGAATACTGACACCTTTGTGCTCTATAAAGAATATTTCCATAAAAAATTGGATGTGAAATACCTGAACGTATAAGAAGTCTGCATGTTGAGCCATATTTACGAATGATGTCCTTATTCCGATGATAAAATTTAGTAAATGTTTTGACTAGTTTGTGATATCGAAAACCCTGGTGTAATAATTTGTCAGTAATACATAAATTTCTCTCGTTAAAATCTAAAACATTGTTACATACACGAGCGAATCGTAAAAGTTGAGATATATAAACACCGTAAGATGGTGACAAGGGAACATCACCATCTAAAAATGGATAATTAACGATAGGAAATGAAAAATCATCTCTTTTATCATAAATTTTAGTATTCAGCTTTCCGTCAGTGATATAGATATCAAGATCGGGAAAAGGGCAGTGGTCATTGTTAGTATTAGCTTTATTTAAAGTAAGTTCAACAGGATAAATTTCTTTAATATACATACTGAAGTCGTCAAGATAACCATGCATTGCTCCTGAAACGGCACTAGCACTTTTGTTGATGGCAAATAAAAATTTCTGTGGTAAGTCTCATTTGGTGATATCATATAAGAGACATAGGCGACAGTATTCGTGATTAATATTCATGTATTTGACATAGTACATTTTTGTTTATGATCAAACACATCATGATCTACTTAGACAAAAATAGATGAGCTTAACTTAACCATAATGACTAAGCTCTTGATTCAACAGCTTTCTTTCGAACATTAAAACTCGAACGAGAGACTATATTAGAAAATATGTTTTAAGGAATATAATATTAATTTTGAGGAACATACTTCATACAGAGGTGAAGCTGGAATAATGCTAAAAACTAATCAAAAGACCGATGTACAGAAACTTATAAAATGATTTAAATCTAGAAATTGACAATGAGATCGGTTCAAAAAAAAATATTAATGACACAAGAGATGATTTAAATGTTTCAGTTGCAAACTCATATATTCTATGTAGCAACATAACAACAGCGCAAATGAACGGAGGATGAAAACACATTTAGACCCCCATTTTGGTTTTAATTTGGCTCACTATTCCCTAGTCTGTAAAGCCCATCCAGAGCCTCAATCTGCTGTAGATTAGGCTCATCATTCTCTACTCTGTAAAAACCATCCAAACCCTCATTATTCTCTATTCTGTAAAGCCCATCCAGACCCCCATTTTGCTGTAGATTTGGTTCATTATTCTCTACTCTGTAAAACCCATCCAGACCCTCATTTTGCTGTAGATTTGACTCGTTATTCTCTATTCTGTTCGTTATAGTAAGATTGACATTTGCGTAGGTCTGTCTTGCACTTGAATACCGCTCGGTGTTTCAGATTAATTATTTGTCATTTGGTTATTTGTATTGTTTGGTTGCTATTCATTTGACATGTACCCCCATATCTCAGTCTTTTTATTATTTTGAAATTTTGAAAAAAATGTTATTAAAACCTTTTAAAACCTGTGCTTAATCATTTTACTATAATTTGTACTTCCTGAAACATATAAGTATTCATTATATATTACATTATATCAGAACACACCTGCGATAGCGGCGGGTCCTAACTGAATAAAAATATCTTTAAGTTATTATTTGTAAGCCCCATTTAAGCCTGGATTTTAAGTGTTGGTATTTTCATCTGATACAGTCATGGTGATTATAAGATGCACAATTTTCTTTTCTTTCAAAATCTTTCAGTTTGAACCCGGAGACTGACTTGGAACTTATCAAGTATTAGTAGTAATAATTATTTGGAAACAAAATAGCCTGTAATGCATTGAGTAATATTTAATCAACAACATTGTCCTATATATGCTTCTAAAACTAAAGACCGTTTTTGTTTTCTCCTGATACATTTGGAAAACAAACAGGCCTTGAATTGGTAATTTTTAATCAACAGCATTGTCCAATATTAGTTATAAATGAGGTTGAATTCATTGATTCGCCGTTTTAACGTTATGTCGGCTAATAAATTTGAAACTGTACCTACGCCTTTTTTTATGTCTAGATTTTTAAAATTTGTATTATCATTTCATCAAGTCATGCTGATTAAATTAGTACAATAGGAAAATTATTGTACTTCATATCCCATCGGGGGCTTTAGTGAAATAAAATGTCTTATGTCTTATGTGTTATGAAATAAGTTTCATAATAGAAAAACATAACAACATTATATAAATATTCTCGTTATGTTTTGTTTTAGGTTGTCAAGTCTGAACTAATGCAGTTGTATACAGTACAATTGAAATTACACATAAAACCAGGACATACATTGAATCACTAATACATATAGAATAATAGGTAGTTTCGTTTTTGATACTGACTATATCATGTGGAATGTCTGGATGCGCCCGTTAGGGCGAGTTGAGATATTCCACATGATATAGTCAGTATCAAAAACGAAACTACCTATTATTCTGTTCATCGGTAATTATGACGTCACACACTGTATTGCCTAATATTTTCAGTGATACAGCCAGTACGTTTATACTCGAAAATATAAGGCAGTAAAATCAAAGGGCAAATATACGAATTACCGATAAAATGGGCTAACAATTACATTGGAAACCAGCGATATATTTGAATTCAGGGTGAGATATAACAATGTTAAGAATCTCCATTCGAACAATATTTGAGGGTCTTGATGGGGGTCTTTCATTTTGTAATCTTTAATTTTAAGGCCTTTTTGCCTATATTTTTTTTATACTTTTTGCTGCTTTATACAAGGAAAATATTAAAACCAAGAGTTCCAAACGATGATATGTTAATCAAGTCGTAACTACAACCCCGTTCCTCTTTTACGAATGGGACCTACCGAATTAGACTATTTACTGCGTTATAAATATCATGAGCAACACGACGGGTGCCACATTTGGAGCAAGATCTGTTAACCATTCTAGAGCACATGAGATCAACCCAAATGTTTGTGGGGTTCGTGTTATATCTTATTGTTATATATGTTGTCTCGTGTGTATTATCGTTTGTCTTTTTCATTTTTAGCTATGACGTTGTCAGTTTAATTTTGATTTATGAGTTTGATTGTCCCTATGGTATCTTTTGCCCTTCTTTTATAATCACTTTACAATTAATGACGAAACAAAAATTCTCGACTTTTCACTTTCTGATTCTAATCTTTTAACATAGGCTCATTGCTAAATGAGTCATATAAATTTGATGATCCTTTACGTTTAAAAGACTACTTGTCAAAAATAGAAATTTTCTTTTTGTTCCAAGAAAAGTGCATTTTTAAGATGGGTGTTAAATTGAGTTTCAAAATACCGTGGGGACATGACATTGCCTTAAAAACTGAAAATTGTATTAATTTTTCTCTTTCATCTCGCTTTTAAAACAAGGTTGATCTTAAAAGGATAAGATACTAGGTAAGTTTGAAAATAACAGAAAAACATAATATTAACTGAATAGTTCATATTTCAGACTTTTCATATGATATTACAACCAAGATGACATATTCGGATTTAAATTGATTTACTCGTGTAACAAACTTGTTCCATCTTGTATATATTTCGTTTGCTTTATTGAAGCAATACTTTAAAATTTAATTAGAACATATCAGGATTAGTTTCATGATGTACAGTAATAGCTGACATAGGTGGAATATTTCCCACATGACATATAATACATACTATCAATGACATCGGGTTTTTTTCGTGCTTCTGTCACAAGTTGAATATAAATCGCGTCAAATATTTAACAGTAGCGTTATTTAAATTGTATCTGCGCCCCTTTAGTTCTATCTTTTAATGCGTTGCGAATTTTGGGACATGAATACCCTAGATCTTCAACTGTGTACTGTATTTTGCCGTTATGGTATTTTAATTCGAGTGTCACTGATGGGTTTCAATGTAGATGAAACGCGTTTCTATCGTACTTATTAATTCTAGTATCTATTCTGAGCTTTGTGCTTTCTGTATTAAACAAATTATGAAAGCAAACCGTACAGTAAAATAAGACCAAATACTCCATATAGAGAACTACAATTCCTTAAAAGTTTGTTCGAAATTTCAATATCGAAACTAGCTATTATCGACAAAAAAGCATTAAGTTCACACTTAACACTTAATTACCAGGGATCAATTTTTTTTTTTTATATTTTATGGTTACGTTTTTAAACTTAGGAATGTAGTTTGAATAGGCATTATATTTTCAGATGACAAAGTAATATTTTTTACGTATGAAAAGTAGTATACACAGAAATATGACAAATCTTCATAAGATTATCTATCATTATTTGAAGTATTAAGACCATTGATATTTCTTTTGGTTTATATCCTACCTACTTTGGGTTTTTAGGTTTTATTTCACCCAATGACGTATTATTAAAGTGTTGACTTCTATAACATGTATTGGCTATATATATTTATATATAATAAATGAATCAATCAAATTCGCCACATGAAATAATCTGCGTGATCAACATTCGTGACGATTTCGCATTCCTTTCTTTTCTAGAGTTATCTTTCCTTTAAAACTTTTAAAGGAAAATACGTTTTAGAAGTGCATACACATATATATTGATAACATTTCCACCCTTTCGTTGTAAGTACGTTAACATTTAAATATCAGTGTTTTGTTATTTTGTTGTCTGTTGTCTGTTAATGGGATTATACAATTCCCAGTGTTTTTAAGTGCATCAATGAAATGTAAATTATTTGCATTAATGAATTTAAACTTCGGTTTTATACTTTCGTTGTTTGCTCGATTGATTTCATAACGTACATTTATGTGTGTAATACTATTTAAATCTTCTATTATTACATTGTATAAATCATGTTTTGATTTGCATTCACCCCGACATTAGGGACGACATCAAAAGTTCAATGAAGGATAAAAAACTTAATTCACATAGTTTTTTCAACATCGAAGTGCTGACTACTGAACTTGTGATACCCTCTGAGTCGAAACGTCCGCCAGCACTGGCATCTATCCAGTGGTGAAAATAGTCGTTCAATAAATAGTTATCAAAGGTACAAGAATTATAATCTAATACGCCAGACGCGCATTTCGTCTACATAAGACTAATCAATGACTCTCAAAAAAGTATATAAACCACAAAAAAATACGAAGTTGAAGAGCATTGAAAACCAAATATTTCAAATCCGTTGGGTCAAATACGGCTCAGGTTTTCTATGCCTGGGATAAAAAAAAAAATCCTTAGTATTATAAAAATTCAAAGTTTTGTAAACAGGAAATTTATAAACATTACCATATAATTGATACCCATGTCATCACCGAAATACTTACTGCTGGGTTGGCGATATCATCGGGCATCGACCTAGTTGTGTAACTAGTTATCAAAGGTACCAGGATTATAATGTTGTACGCCAGACATCAGTGACGCTCAGATCAAAATAGTTATAAAGCCAAACAAGTACAAATTCAAAGTTTTGTAAACAGGAAATTTATGAAAATGACAATATAATTGATATTCATGTATGATTATGTCTCAACTTTCATTGTTTTAATCATTGCAAATCGACTTTCTTGAACAAACATAAAACCGTATTTGTAAGGAATATGTTTCCTAAGTATGCATTTGAATTTGTCTAGCCACTGCAATGGCTTGCATAGATATAAAACAATATGAATTGTGAAAGTCCGATTTAAGATGGACATGCCTGAGCCTATGCGTTTCTTCTTATCTATCAAAATAAAAAATGAAAACGGAATTGATGTTGAATTTCTCCTACAAAATGCTAGCCGAGCAATTGCAGACAAAGCAACATATAAATTTAGGGTAAGGTATGATGTATTTACATTTTTTTAATCAGTCGAAATAATATAAGTTATATAAAAAACGTGCATTCTGGAATTTTACTCCAAAGAGTAATTATAGCTTACCACATACGCTCTCGGAAACATAATCGTAGAAAAAAATGCAAAGTTTAGCGAAAAAAGAAAAAAAAACATGAACTACATTCAACATTATAACATCTCTGAGAACAATATAAATACTGCAAATACATGATTTAAATCAATTTTAAATCGTCAACAGTCGATTTAAGGTATAGGACTGACAAAATTGTAGTGACACAAATGCGAGTTAAATGTCCACAAACAAAACCGATTGATCACTATCCTTTTCCATAGTGATTCGTACAATGTTTTTGAGAGGTGCTTTTAATGACCACTGTTTATTTTTTTTTTCTTCAAATATTTGTGTTCTGTTTATTTTATCTGTTCATCTCCTTTTATTAAGTTTAGTATTTAGCCTTATTACTTTGGTATCAGCTTCTTTGTATTCAGAACAATAACATATTAACGAAGTAATCCAAATGTTTTGTATATGTGATATCATGGTCTGTTTGGGTATCTTATCGTCCATATTTTTACAATTGAAATTAAGAAAAAATACCAAACAACATATCGTTAATAAAACTACAAATGAACTAGGCGGAGACATTTCAAAGAAACATTACAATGTTTTAGTCGAACATACATTGAAAACGCCTTAGCGGAAAAAAACCCAGAAAAAACAAACAAAAAGTTGTTAAAGTTTAAAAACAGAAAAACTAAAGACTGACCAACAAACCACAAAAAATGTCGATGATTTTGGGTAAGAGTCTGTTCCACATGAGATTTAAACGTAACAAATATATTACTAATATCAATGCAATACTTTCAGGTTATAGGAGAAGCAAAGATAATTGCAAGCAAGTTGCTTATGTTAGATCTAGTTACTGATCAATCGTCTAAAATATTTACACTAAGAATTCCTAATTTGTATATCTATTATTTGAATGTGTTAGTTCAAATTAATCATTTTGTCCTTGAAATTATACCAAACTCTGACACACCATTTTCTTTCAAATGAATCCGTTTTAAAAGTCTTATAATGATAACCATATAATTAAAATTGAGAATGGAAATGGGGAATGTGTCAAAGAGACAACAACCCGACCAAATAAAAAACAACAGCAGAGGGTCACCAACAGGTCTTCAATGTAGCGAGAAATTCCCGCACCCGGAGGCGTCCTTCAGCTGGCCCCTAAGCAAATATATACTAGTCCAGTGATAATGAACGCCATACCAATTTCCAAATTGTACACAAGAAACTAAAATTAAAATAATACAAGACTTACAAAGGCCAGAGGCTCCTGACTTGGGACAGGCGCAAAAATGCGGCGGGGTTAAACATGTTTGTGAGATCTCAACCCTCCCCCTATACCTCTAACCAATGTAGTAAAGTAAACGCATAACAATACGCACATTAAAATTCAGTTCAAGAGAAATCCGAGTCTGATGTCAGAAGATGTAACCAAAGAAAATAAACAAAATGACAATAATACATAAATAACAACAGACTACTAGCAGTTAACTGACATGCCAGCTCCAGACTTAAATTACACTGACGGAAAGATTATGATTTCATCATATGAACATCAGGCACAATCCTTCCCGTTAGGGGTTTAGTATCATACCATCATAACATATATGAGAAGAATATAACCCGTGTCATGCCAACAACTGTTTTTAGAATAAATGTGTTTAGTTCCGATGCAAAGACCTTATCAGTGACTCAATATTAACGCCAAAATATGCAATCTTTAATGACTTGACAACAGTATCGTAATTATATCCCTTCTTAATAAGTCTATTCAAAGGTTTTGTAAGTTTCTGAGGTGAATACTGACACCTTTGTGCTTTATAAAGAATATTACCATAAAAAATTGGATGTGAAATACCTGAACGTATTGGAAGTCTGCATGTTGAGCTATATTTACGAATGATGTCTTTATACCGATGATAAAATTTAGTAAATGTTTTGACTAGTTTGTGATATCGAAAACCCTGGTGTAATAATTTTTCAGTAATACATAAATTTCTCTCGTTAAAATCGAAAACATTGTTACATACACGAGCGAATCGTACAAGTTGAGATATATAAACACCGTAAGATGGTGACAAGGGAATGTCACCATCTAAAAACGAATAATTAACGATAGGAAATGAAAAATCATCCCTTTTATCATAAATTTTAGTATTCAGCTTTCCATTAGTGATATAGATATCAAGATCGAGAAAAGGGCAGTGGTCATTGTTAGTATTAGCTTTATTTAAAGTAAGTTCAACAGGATAAATTTCATTAATATACATACTGAAGTCGTCATTATTGAGAGCCAAAATATCATCAAAATATCTAAAAGTATTATTAAATTTGTTTATCAGATGTTGTTTCGATGGGTCTTTGCTTATTTTTGTCATAAATTGTCACTCATAACAATACAAAAACAGGTCCGCAATAAGTGGTGCACAGTTAGTCCCCATTGGAATTCAAGGGCATATATAGTATCAAAACATGTCCAATTAACATAGTTTTTTTGTTTATTGCTACTAAAAAATGACCTAAAAGAGTTTAAACATATATATTCACATTCTGATTTTTTGAATGCCCATTTAATTAGGTGTGTGAATTTTTTCTTAATGAGAATGTGAGGCAATGTGGTATACAGGGTAGAAAAATCAAAACTTTGAACAGATTCAAAATCACCAAGAATATAAGCATGCAATTTATCAAGTACTTCCAACGAGTTCTTGACACTCCAAAAGTAATTTATTCCACTATTTTCGAATGCCTTATTTGAACAATTTGTTTTTTGAAATAGAAATTAGGTCCGAAATATTGGTATGATTGGCCTGAAATTTTCTTTGATTGCGATTTGTTCTACGACCGTGAGAACGTTTTTTACGAACAGTTTTAGAAACTATATCCAAAATGTTAACGGAATTGGTTCTAGATATATTACCAATTCCCATGATATTATCATTTAGACCGAGAGGGTAAACTGTCTGTAATTTTTTAATCCAATTTAATTCAATTGTTTTCCGTGATCGTACAAACTTTGAATGCGATTCACCAGGCTGCTTATTTACAACTTCTAAAGGTTGAACTGCTAAATATTTAAAAGGATGCTTACATTCACGACATTTGAACTCTGGTGGAAAGTAACCTCATTGCTAATCATTTAACATCTCAATTTCTTTGACTAAAGTCATTGAAGATCATTTTGTTATTCTCAGTAATGAAACAAAGGAAATACAATTGATATGTGTCAACTCCAGCCGATATTGATTCAAAAATTTATTATGTGGTAGTGTACCTTCCAATTTTGAATATCAATTACTTATTTGCCTGTCCATGATATTTTATATAAACATATGAGACTTCGTTTTGGGTAACAACTGTGTCCCTTCTGTGCAAATTAACCTTACACCTTCATACAAGGACAGTATGTTTTTCTTTTGAATGCCTTATGAATCAAGTGTGCACTATGCTATTAGGAGAACAATTGTGAAAAAAAATGAAGCAAAAATGAAGATAGTTTACAAATAAGTGAAATTTATGTAATTGCTCTTATACTTTAGTGCTCCGTATGTAACAACACTATATTGGTTACTTTGTTATGTTTTCTTATATATATATATATTGATATACGTTCCGCTGTCATTTGTTGTTGTCTTAGTTATTACAAAATAAAAACGACGGAAATGACATAGAAATAAGAATCGCACGTAGCGGGTCTACAATTGTTTCTTATTTATCAAATGTCACATGTCCAATGCAACAAATTTGCATAAAGTAAAATAATTAAATTTTCAATTTCATTTCAGTGTACATCGATAACAATAACTTCTCTGTATTGTTATATTTATACGTTCCATAATAACTTCAATATGTCATTATATGTTGATTCTTTAATCGAAATGTCTGTTTGTGAAGATCTAATTTACCAACTATAGTGACCTCACGCACCTTGCTTGCATGTTATGAATGAACTGTACTGATATGCACAGTTCGTCCCATGTGTCAGGTCGAACGGTTTATCCATAAGTATACTATTTTTTTCATGTTTGGGCAACTACTTCGTCTTCAATAATTGGCAGTTATTAATACTTACTATCCTGGATATATATCATTTTGTTCACACGGTGACACAAGCTCGTTGCAATATAATTTTATTTATGTATCGTGACTTCCGATGTAGCTGTACTGGTTCATTTTTAGTTTCTACAGCAAGGAATTGGTTTGATAAAATGTATAAGGTCCAAAAATGGTCCTCCTTTTGCTTGAATTTGAAACTTTGATTTATAGACCAATATCACAATTAATCAAAGTTAATCCAGTGATAAAAAAAGGAAATATGCATTTTTGTTTAAATTTAACTTCCTGTGATTAATCATGACATTACAACTAGTAGTCATTTTGATTTTCCACGCAAAAAAACAATGAAAATGGGTTAACTTCCATTAATTTTTTAACAGGAAACATAGAGCGCATACGTCGACAAGAAGATCTTTTGAAATAATGTTTGTAAAAACATTTTGCATGCCTAACTTCAATATTCATTTTTTCGACGCCTGCGTTTTATGTGTTCTGGTCCTAAATTTGGTTGAAACCTGGCTGATCTTGTCAATTTTCGTCAACATGTCTTATCTTGACCGATTTGGGAATAGTTAGCATTTTTTTTTTCCGCATCATTATTTGAGTCAAAATGGTAAATTCGACTCAATGATTTCATTTTAACGTTTAAATTGTAAAGGAAAACGTAAATCTATCGTTTTTAGAAAAGGAATGTTAGAAAGGAATATTTTTTAGGACTCTTAGGAGACGGAATCCTATAGTTCTGATAATCTTTTTACAAAAGGACCAAAACTGACCAGTGTAAAACCATTCAAACAAGAAATTGAACGGTTTAATCTATATAACAATTGAGAAATGAGAAACACTTATCGACCACATTAACAATGGCGACTCTGACCATCAGATTCCATATAATAATATACTTATTACAAATGCCAATATTATCCTGAACAGATCATACCATGTCATACTGATTTAGGAATCTACAAAACTACTAATGAATTCGAATTTTAGTAAAACTGTTCTTTCAAGTGCTTGCCCGCTACAAAACAAACACACAAACAAAGACATTACAACAAGAAGATACTAAAACTTATTAAGGACAAAAATAAACAAAGAATATGTCTGATCAAGGCTAGTGAATTGGATTTTCTTTTTTTTATATAAATTGTACTTTTAAAACTAACAAACTTTATTGGATATACTTACTTTTTCTTCTTGTAACATTGTCTTTTTGAATTTTGCATCTAATGAATTTTTCCATTATTCAACTTATCTTTGTTAAAGAACGTACAGTACACATATGTTTGAAAGAAATGGTTGGTTTACGTCCATACTGTGTTTAGTTTTTGACATGATGTAGTTTGATTACCTTCTTTTTTTGTTTTGATCATATCTGCTGTGGTTGCATGGGAAACGAATGATTGTCATGAATTTTAATCTATGAAGAGAACGACTGATGAACATTTTATTAAAACTGTTCTGTCAATTATTTCAAGTCCTTGCCCGCTACAAAACAAACGAACAAACAAAGACCTTACAACAAGAATATTCTAAAACTTATTACATTATGATAGTTGTTAAATACAATCTGGAAGTTGTGGACGTGACACACAAGAACTAGTTTCTTTAGTAAGTACTATACATAACATGGATGTTTAATTTGTTGAATGTACTAATTCATTAATATTAGCTTTACTTTTAACATTTTTGTTTTTACTTTTAGTTCTGGAAGTAGAAGATGATTCAGTTGTTAACACGGTAACATCTGACATAATGAGGATGGGTCCCTACAATGTGACATGTACACCTCTTTCTAGTTTTGAAAGTTGGGCTAAGGTTTTACGTGTTGATTCGAAAATCATATCGCCAGCAAAACACAAATTGTCTGGAAAATATATCGTTTGGTTTGAAGTACCACTGGAAAATCATGGTAAAATAAAATTCTTTCTAGCATTCTTTCATGTTAATTCAGATTTTGTTTGTATGTGAATGGTCGATAATCGGAATAATAAGAAATTGAATTGTAGTATGTGATATATGAAGATTTTCATGAAATAGTTGTAATGTAATCACATTTCTGTCACTTCTTTAAAAATTGCAAAAATCAATGTACGCAATGATTTCTGAATACACAGTATTTACAGTTTATATGTTTTTCTCAACCACGTTAAACTTTGTTATTATTATGATAAAATATTGCTCAATGTTGTGTTTGTAACAACTTTCCTTTACTGTCATTAACCATATCAGCTCCAAAGGACGATTCATAACACAGTATCAAAGGAAAGGGTTCAACAAATATAGATACTTTCGTAAACTTGCTCAAGCATTTCTACGAGTATTCCTTGTTTACGGTATTCTTTTAATCAGTTTTGTAAGATAATTTGATTGGCTGATTAATGAACATTATTAAGTTTAAGTTTTTACATTCGCTACATGTATTTTAATAAGGTTGTGTGTGTATCTTTTGTAATTTTACTGATTAGCAATGAATTTAAACAGCTAACAAAATTAAAAATACCTGCAACATTTTATGGGTCAATTAGTTCAAAGAACCTCGTGTTTGGTTTATTGTTTTTCCATACTTTTTATTGTATTCACGGGGACACTTCTATGTTCAACAGTTGTACAATTATGATCAATAATGATACTGCAGTTCTGGTGTATTCCTTATCAAAGTAACTTCCATATGACTAGAATGTTAGTTAGTTTTTAATGTCTAAAGTCATATTATACTTTAAAGTCAAAAGTCAAAATCTCTTTAACTCCATGGGACAAACGTGGAGAAAAAGTTAAACGAACGTGGAACAATAAAAGTATAAGTTGATTCTGTTCGAGCAGTTTTATACATCAAATCATACAACAACTGTTATGTCAAAGTATGATTGACAATTAGTAACGTAGGGGAAACATTGCAACATTGCACGGTAATATGGTAAGTATGACGATTGTTACTATGGATTAAGTATAGATGCCGTTACCAAATCCCGTTCTCTCTTTCACGATTGTGAAATTACCTAATCATGCTAATCAGATAATTTGTATTAATCATAGGCAACTGCCATCAGTAATACCTCAGAGGTCGTAAGTTGAGCACAACATATTTCTCTCTTTTACTTGGTTTGCCCCTTGGTTTCGGGTGGTTTTTAGTTTAATCATGAAAATAGTGGTCAGTGTATTGTCATCTTTGCCTTGCCTTTTATGTTTGTGTTTAGAAAATTCAGCTTCACCTTTTCTTTTTAAAACTGTACTTTGCAAATCAGAAATTCGTTTAAAGATACAAACTGTTTTTTACGACAGGTATTCCATACGGACAAGTGCGAGATATGTGGAAAAATTCATCCAAGTTAATCTTAGAAGAACGCAGAAAAGGGAATATCGATACAGAGATTTTTAAAGTACTTGGAGAAAGACGGGTATTATCTTTTAAATGTTTTATATAAAATACATGTTCTTAGAAACGAAAGCAAAACAATATCATAGTATAACTACTTAAACTAGTTTGATAAACCCTCCGCAGTCATGGCACTTCTACCAGTTTTACACCAAATACAACTTTCACCTCAACCACTTATTTAAGTACGACCATCAACAATACAACCACAGTAATTCACAAAAACAAATACGGATCTTCGTGTCTAAGTAGCCTAAGAACTGTATCGCAGTGCTCACTATCCTGTCAATCATGGAGTTTGAGTTCCAACACAACTTGACTTGCCAGTATCAATTCCGACATGCATTTGTATAATCCACATACTCTGACGTCGATCGTCATAGTATAGCATAGGAACCTAAAGGTAGTGTAAACAAAAAACACAAAACAAAACACTACTGTTTTATCACAGTATTACAACAATCATCTTTCTCCAACGACAGAACCACAATACATCCCTGGATGATACCGCTGCTGGTTGATTTTAGGTTTCAGAGGGTATTATCAGCTCTGGGGCCGGTTGTTCAACTTGTCGTTAAGTCTAACGCTGTCGTTAAAATATGCTAACGCTTCGTTAAAATTTAACGTATGGTTAATCCTGTTGTTCAACTCTACGTTAGATTTAACGCAACGTTAAACTGTCGATAACTTCTATAAAATCTAACGCTGCTATAGACCTTCGTTAAATACTTAACGAAGCGTTTTAATTGATAAAATGGCTGCTCTGTTAATGGTACCTAGGCAAAGAAAAGAGAGAATCTTCAGAGGAATGGTTTCACATCTAAACAATTTGACTGACAATGAAATGAGGATAAGATATAGGTTTGGAAGAGACTCTATAGCCTACATATGTAATATTGTTGGAGATAAATTGAGAAGATCTACAGCAAAGGAAACTGCTCTAACAGTGGAGCAACAAGTATGCATAGCCTTGAGGTTTTATGCCTCTGGGTCATTTTTACAAGTAATTGGAGATACAATGGGCTACGACAAAGCAACTGTATCTAGAGCAGTGAATGATGTTACCAATGCTTTACTTGATGTGAAAGACAACTTCATCCAGTGGCCAAAAGACATCAATTCTAAAAACAGGATGAAGTGTGGTTTCCACAGACAAATGAACTTCCCAAATGTTTTGGGATGCATTGATTGCACACACATCAAGATACAAGGGCCATCAGAGGACGAGGCAGCTTTTGTCAACAGAAAGGGGTTCCATAGTGTGAACGTGCAGGCTGTGTGTGATTACGAAGGTGCTTATTTAATTTGTTAATCTTATGTGTCTGATCTCCTCTTCGTCTGTTTATTTGTTTACCTTTGTTATTATCTCCCTTAAACTTTCTCGTCAGTAAGCCAACAATTCGGCCCTCGATCTTATACGACCCAAATATTACAAGTGATTGATCGACGATCGGGTCATTGTGTGCTATCTTTTCCAATAAGACCGCGCACCTGTGACTCCAAACAGTGTGGTTATACGTGCCACTTATTTATATGTGCTATTTCTAATCTTTACAATGTGGATGAAGGAAAGCATAAATATTACTGTTGTATTTTTCTGTACGGGATCGGGTGTTTTTAAGCTCGAGATTTCAGGAATGACACCCTTTCGGGATTTCGGGAATGACCCTTTCAGGATCCGGGAATTCCTTTTTCGAATTTCTGGATCTCGGGATTTTGTGTTTTTAAGCCCAGGATTTCTGGATCCGGAACCCCCCCCCCTTATACTGAAGGAAACACATATTTTTTTCACTGAAAACGATTTTGAACATTCATAAATAATAAAATTATTGATATATTCTAATAGTTTCAATCATCTGTATGCATTTTTTTAGGGCCTCAATGAGCCTCAATGAAAATAAGACTAGTTCTAATTGAGTTACACTTTTTAATTGAAAAAAAAAAAGATTATTAACTGGAGTCCCGATAAAGTTCCTATACCCCCTCTTATTTGTCACAAGCAGCAATAGACTGAGTTACCTTTATTCAACAGTTCAAGCTGCAGTTAACTGTAACATTATTTAGTACTCTTCATAGAATTACATTAGTTTAATATTTTTTCAGGGAAATTAACCAATATATCTGCTAACTGGCCAGGGTCAACCCATGATTCCCACATCTTCAACACATCAAACCTATGTCACTACCTGGAGACAAACAACAGAGGACTTGCAGACGGTTTGATACTAGGAGACAGCGGGTATGCATGTCGCCCTTTTCTCATGACACCCTATCTAAATCCCAGAGAAAGACACCAGCAAAGATTTAATAGAGCACACTCCAGTACAAGATCTATTATTGAAAGGGCTTTTGGAATCTTAAAGAGAAGATTTCATGTTTTACACTCTGAGGTAAAAATAATTATAGAATACTTTAAAATATGATAACAAAAAAGTAGTGTGATTGCCAATGAGAATACTCCAAACTAGAGACCAAATTTCTTGGAAGTTAACATCGATAGGTAACTGTACAGCCTTCACCAATGAGATAATCCTATATAGTGATGCATAGCTTAAATGGTTAATTAACCTCAGCAGTTTCATACAAAAAATGCCAAAAAAACTTACGCCATGAAGAAAAAAATATATTGAGTAAAAAGGGACACAAAAAAAGAAACTAATTATTTAAAGGATACTTATTAGGGAGCTACCATTTATTGTTTGAGGGGGGGGGTGGCTAGTTTGAAAAATACCTTTTTATTTTTCACACTTTCATACATAAATTGTCATCCTGCCTCTTTTTTACTCAAACTCTTGTCCTGACTTTTTAAATTTCATACAAGCGACACTATCCCCATAAAAATTAAATGGAAGCTCTGAAAAACTAGAGACAATTGTTACAGAAAGAGCCGCAGTTAATAGGGATTATAGTGAACCTGTTATTTAAGTAGCTATCGGTATTGGTTTTTTTAGAATGCCGTGCAAATAATCATTAACATGGTATTTTTTGTTAAAGTGGATATCTGCATGGGTAATTTTCCAGGAGACAATATTGTAGATAGGTATACACTTCTGAAACAGTTTTTTTTTAAATTGAAAGATATTTTCCTGCCCATAATTATGACATTAAATTTCAGGTCAGAATGAAACCAGAAAAAGTCTGTCGAGTGTTTGGTGCTTGTGCTGTTCTACATAACATAGCTTTAACAAGGAATGAACCTTTGGAAGATGTTTGTGGTGTACATGTTCAGCAAGACCAGCCAGTGCAAGTTCCAAATTTTGAAGGAGAACAGGATGGTAGACACATTAGAGAGCATATCGCAAGAGTTTTCTTCAACTGAAATACATGTTTAATACACAAGAGTCTTTATTTTTTCATCCAATATAAAATTGTGATAAATAATACAGGTTATTTTTTCTCAAAACACATGCATTCGACATGTCAGTGAATTGAAGGCTTAGCAAATAATGAGTTCATAAATACATGCACTTGCGGTAATATGAGTTATTGGCACTACGAAGTGTCGGTTGTCACGCTATTTTAAACATCATCTTATTGTTAATTGTACACTGAATGACATTTTACCCCAAGTCTTGATTAAGGTATACATTTAAGGTCATCCTTTGGAATTTGTTCGTCCAATCAGTGAAACCCTTGTCGCAAAGTGGGTCTTCCATATACTGTTGGGTGTGTAAATACGCCGGCACATCCGGTTGGAAAGGGGATGTATAATCTGATTGCGTTGTATGGACAAGTGTAACGCCATGCATATTACAAAATCGTGTGAGGGGTCTGATTATACATATTGTACTCTTTGTTAATTTGTTCTCATCATGAACATGCATGAAATATTTGCCACTGGATGTTAAGCAAACGATATGAACGAATATAAACATACCAAATAAATGCATAGCCAGAATTAAAACAAGAGTACAGACGCTAAAATATCTAGCCTTCTTTATTAATCATTGATGTTATGTGGATAGTCCTTAATATAGAATAGAATAGAATAGAATATTTTTATTTCCAAAATTACAGGGCCCATAAGGGCATAAAATCAGATACGATTGATTTACATAATAAAGCTATATTACAACTGTCACATAAACTTAACATTAACAAATAAGACTAAACATCGACCAATGAACCATGAAAATGAGGACAAAGTCAAATGACACCTACCAGTTGTACATGAACACCTTACAGTCCTTCCATACACCCAATATACTAGACCTATTGCTGATAGTATCTGAGATATGGACTTGACCACCAAAACTTAACCTTGTTCACTGATCCATTAAATGAGGTCGAGGTCAAGTGAAAACTATCTGGCAAAGAATTGTTAATTGATAAGAAAAATAAATATTTTAATTCATTAAAAGTTGAGAAAATGTTAGTGGAGTATTCTCTTTGTCTTGTTTCATTAATTCTAGCAACTCTATCTGAAGGTCTAATTTCTTCATCTCTTTTGTCTGCTTTGCCATTTCACCCTTCAAATACAGTACCTGAAATAAAAATGATACATGTAGATCCATATGATTATTTTAACATATATCTTTATATGTGTCTGTATACCTTACAACTCTTGTGGAATTTACAGAAGTATTGCATGAAACTGAGATTTCCAGATAAAGTGTATGACCTGTTGGACCTATGCTTTGGCCAGCAGCTGGAAGACCATAAATTTAAAATATTTATATTAGAAGATTTTCATAAAGATGTTGATTTTGTGTAATTTAAGATCGATACACGGTCTCACATCATTGCCTATACCAGTGGTAGATCCAGAACTTTTTGTAAGCGGGTACTGACTGACCACAAAGGGGAGGGCATCGACCGGGCCCCTAGCCCCCTGGATCTGTATCTGTATGATACAAACTAATCGATGGGGACCCAAAAAGTCAACTTTTCTTAGTGTTGATAATTGAATTTTACCTTTTTATTTTCCCGAGTATAATGTCAGTCTTGAAACTAACACCGAGCCATTCATTATAAGACAATAATATGTTAATCGATTTTTATTATTTTGGATTATTTCTAAAATAAATGCAAATGTGAAATTTTACCTGAAGCCCATAAACATCATCAGCAGTTGCTTTCCTTTTCTTTGGATTTTCTGCTTTCTGTGCTGTTAAGAGTCCCCAGCTCAACTACTGCAGCTACTGGGCGTGGCACCTGGATATTTACAGCCGGTAGAAGCGATATTAGTGGTAATGGCTGAAGAATGGATTCAGATCCAGATTGGGAAAGTGGTTGGCTTGGAGGGGTATCAAACAGGTCCTGGGAATTACTTGCACTCTCCTCTGGCAATGCTGCTGAGTTGTCATCTAGAAAATATAATAAGGAGCTTGTTATTTTTATAATTATCATGATGATGAATAGACGTGTGTCTATTGTTAAATTTTCTTACTTAAAGAGAGTTTTTTTGTCAGACATTCTTTCTTTGCTTTCATTGACCTAGCCTGACAAACCATATGCATCAATGACAACCAAAACGAGACGGTCAGTAACAAAACTATATATCATAAGACAACTTCTGTTCAATTGTAAGGCAGTATTGCACAATTTTAAATAATTTTCTAGCAAATCTATTGGTTTTGATGAATAATGAATATTGGTGTTTAACGCTGCTTTCAGCACAATCGTGCTATTTCGTTGAAGTCAGTTTTTATTGATAAGCTGGAGTAAACACCCGACAGGGTATCCAATCCTTAGTCAATTATCATCAAGGATTAGAGGGCACCTGTCCATGCTTTATTTAAACTCGCAATCTCACTCGCTGTCAAAAAAAATAATCTTTACATTGCTTATTGTTAAATGAAAATTGCTGGCCCATCTACATTTTACAGTGTTGATATTGCGCCCCCTTCGGTATATTTGACAAAATAAAAAGGACCTATTCCAGTGGCACTTCTGTGCATACATTTCTCACTGTATAGCCCTCCCCCTTTTTATCCACATTTTTTTCACTCATATCCCACAAAGTTTAACACCATCTATATATATTTATTTTCCAAATCTTGAACGATCAACAAAAGATGATTATTAAAATTGTTAAAATCTTGGCCTTTACGAGCGTATGCCACGATCGAATTTAAGGTACGGGTTAGCCAGGGTCCGAGAAACATCGTCCTGTCGGCTACAAATCAAAGGGAAATAACAGCAAGGAGGTTCTTTCGTGGATAAACAAAAAATTTGAACTGAACATGTATTGTTCCAAACTATCACTACAATATTGTCAAAAGACAATATTTGAAATCATCCATCGCTAGAAAAATGTGTGTCATGAGGTAATAAGGCTCAAAAACAAATATGTTCATTAGCATGCTGAGCGTCTTTCAAGGTTAATATTTAGGACGTAAATACTAGAATGCAGACGACATAAATAATTGACCAAATGAATTGAAATACTTATATTCACTGAGTAAAACTGAATATAGCCGAATGCCATTTAAATACTAAGCTTACACATTATTAAACATTAATAAATCAGCTAAATACCTGTCAAATTTTTATGACATGGTATTAATAATCGGCGATTTTTTTTAACACAAAGTTGCATGAAATCGAGAGAATAATTAATAGCATTTAAAGATTTATTATTTTTACATATTCACAAAAGAGTATAAATTAGTTACTGATACATACCAAGTACACTTTCAACTCCTTTAAGACCTTTGAAAGAAGCTGAGTCTTTACAAAGGTCTATTGTTCTTTCAATGGCCAGACTCAGTTTTTTTGGCTGTGGACCACCACCAGTAGCCCTCTGCTCCTTGTTACGGTTGTTAAAAACCTTCTTAGCCACCTTCTTGGTGTTAGCCCACTTCTCTTTACAGTCTTTGGGAGACCTGTTGGCAACACCCAGAGCACTGACCAAGATGGAAATCCTGCTCCAGACAGCAATCTTTCTGGAATTGGTTATACCATCCCCAAACTTTTCATTAATCACTTTGTAATTCTTTTGCACTTGATCTTGAATTACATTTACTTCTTCTTGGGTGAAGTTAGGTTTTCTGTCCCTTTGTGTTTTAGCAGAAGACTTGTCAGCCATGTTGAAGTAAATATTAACAAACCAATGCAATGTGGGTAAAGAGAATAATCTCTAAACTTTAGTTAAATATTTAACGAGTGGTTAAATTATTTAACGTCATCGTTAACTAACGACGGCGTTAAACCAAGTTGAACAACACCATTTTAACCATGGGTTAAGTAACGATACGTTAGAGTATTTAACGACACGTTAAATTTAACGCTTACGTTAAGTTAACGACAAGTTGAACAACCGGGCCCTGGAGTCTCACCACCTTCGAAACTAGTACCTTGATGATTTAGAATACTTAGGATTCATTTATTTTCATCATGTTCATGGGTATTAATTTTCGTGGAATGAGGAAATCTTGCGTTTTCGTGGATATTAGAAATATCTGTTCATAAAGTCTTTATCAAATTTATAATTCTTTGAACATTAGAATTCGTGGTTCACCTGTACCCACAAAACCCACGAAAATTGGTATTGAACGAATAAAAATGAATCCACTATATACCTTTCTTAAATTCTCTATTGGTAAATAAGACATTTTCAATACAATTAAATGGCAACTTCCTCAAGTTGCCGATACATTAAAAGCTACTATTTGAATACCGTGTATAGGTCATATAACTATGTACGTAGTCAGGTACTTTTACTTCTATGCCCTTGTTTTTAGTCAGGAGGTATGCATGTTCATAATAAAGATGAATCTAGAAAATGTTTCGGACGAACCAAGTTCATCAAACGTATCATCATTATTGTAATACAGCTATGCTATTTAATTAAGTTGATTTTTTAGTAATCTATTGTTTACAACTTTGATTTACAATGCATATCTTAATATGGGTAAATTCAAATTTGATCTCGCCAAAGCTTATATCGAAAAGACATTTGGACTTGATCAAAAACACTTCAATTACTTTTGTTAACATACTCAATATATATTTTTTCAGTTATATGTTTTCTCCTGTAAAGAACGGGCTTCAGACTGGGAAAGCCACATGTCGTCTCTTTTAATGAGCGAAATAGCATACAAGAACTCCAAACTTGTTACAAATATTTAAGAAAGACAAGAAAGCTATGCGGAAATTTGGCTTATTTGTAATTTGTTGATGGCATAATGAAGTTTAAGACTGGTTTTGTGCTTTTGTTTCAATTATATAAGTATGCTTTTGTACAATCTACTTATATAATCAACATATTCATTGAAGATCAGTAGTTTTCCTTACAAACCTTTTTGTATTGGTGTGCATGTAATATGCTGCACAAAACGGTTTTCAAAATAACAAATATGTATTCTCCTAGCATTTAAAACAATACATTGATCTCCCCTCCTTTTTGAGCTTACATGAATCATATATAAATATTTCAAACGCAATGTAATTTTTTAAAAATCTCCTTAACTAAATATGAAATAAGAACATTTGGTATGGTTGACATTAAGATAACTATACACTAGAGAACAAATGACGCCGATGTGAAAATATCTTGGTTCACTGTACGTTAATCAACAAAGAAATTTTCATAATACCGTAAAAAACATTCAAACACACTGATATGTCAATTCGAAGGAAACATGTAGGATGTTTGTGGATGCTCAACCTTCCACTAATTAGAAACAAAAGTGTAACAGAACTACACGTGGGGGAAAACAGAAAGTTACAACGCGCGTCTGGTGTATATACAAAATGTTGTCCTGATATCTATGATGAGTTTATTTCCAACGTGTTTATTGGAAACATGCCTTTATAATACAAGATTCAAGATTTAAAGGAAGATTTTGCTTTTCTGGAATCATGTTGTAGCAACATTCAATACAGTTTAGCTGTGTTTATGCAATGATATCTTATATCATATGTACAAGTTTATTGCTCCAAGTTGTATCCTTGCGTATATTGCGTCCAAGACCTCTTTTTGCTTTTCTGTTTTGCAAGATACATTTTTCTGATTTTCCTTATTCAAAGTCATGCACAGTTATAGGAAATGACACAAGAGTAATCAAATGTCTTCGAAAATAAAATTGTTTTGTCACTGAAGAGACATGTATTGTCGAAATGCACATCTGGTGGAAGAAAATTGGTACCGTTAATTTTATCACAAGAATACTGAAAGCCAAACAATAAGATGTAAGAGTATTATTTTTTTTGCTGGCTAATTTGAATGTGTAATTTGTGCCATTTCGAATTCAATTTGATTGGTACAATTCTTATATTGATGTGTTGTATCACATTATTCATTGATTAAGGTAGGGGTTGAGCGTTTTAATTCCGACGAATTGTATATGTGTCTGTACCAGTCGCATTCAATTACTACATGTAAATTTTATCTTAGTTTATAAAATAGAAACGGATCTTAGGTAAAATAATCAAAAGTATGACTCCAAATTCAGTACGTGTTTCTCTTCTTTTAATATCTTCCTTGTTAGCTGTGTTAAAATCTGTATTATAAATTACTGTAGAGATGGCAACGAGAACTTGAGACTCGCTCGGTTAGACGTAAACTCTAGTACTATTTTTTTAAACGGATCTTCGTTTGTCTTTTAGATAGATTTATTTCAATGAAGTTCACTTTGATATATTCCTCTCATAATAATAACTTATATCTATTTACGATGTAGTTGCGTTTATCGATAATGGTAACGCAGATTAAGAAGCGACAGAATCAAAAGTCCCTGTCAAGAGATTTTTGCATGTGCAGGACTTGTTTTAACAAAACATAGAAACATACTGTAATATGCAGTTGTGGTTCGGAACATATTTTTGAACATATACAAAATCAAAGTGCACCTCACACATCAACTGCTATATGACAATAATAATGGTGTGTGTATACGGATCAACACTTTTATGGATCAATAATGAACAAATCGTAAACAAACTTTGATTGTTAATCAAAAGTTCTCTTTAACGTGTTTGAATTGGTTTAATGCATGTGATGTTAGCACCTGGTTCGTCTTTGTTATTAGATACATGTATGCAGTGTCCAACCGGTTGCTAGCAGAGGGTTCTATATTCAAATTTCCTAGCTGAATAAAATAAACTAAAAAAAACACATTCGATAGCAATTAAAGAAGTATGTTAGTAGCTACAGAGGGTAAAAAAGTGATGTATGTAATCTTGTTTAAACCAATTTAAGTTAACGTAAACTATGGCTGTCCTAAAGTATAAGTCCTTATGTATTTCGAATGTTTCTAGGTATGCGATATAGATTTTTATCAATAAGATGTTACCAAAGATGTACATGTAACAGAAAAATTGTTCAAGACACAAAAACAAATTGCCACTGTAGTAAGATTTGCCAATTCAAATATAATCAACTTCAAAAAGCAAAAAAAAAACATATTTTCGATTGCCTAAATACTCAAACTATATACAGAAAAGAGGACCAAGGGCTTTGGCTAGATCGTCTTGGTCCCTCCACCTTTATGATAATATGGCTATGCTTATTTGATATATATATATTTATGACATCAAAAGGAATTTCGGTAACCTTTTCGTCTTCTATGTTTATGAAGTTCCAGTTTATTATAAAGGTAAAACCTAAAGAAGAATGCTGAAGATAGAGTGAGCCCCTAGTCCTTCAAAATCTATAATATTTGATATTCTTGTATACTTCCGATCAAAATAAATGTTATGTACAGGAGGCTTAAAATGTAATTTTTCATATAAAAATCTTAACAATATTATGCATATAGTAAGTTAAAATAAAGATGTGAATTACATCAAACAGGTTTTTTGCAGTAAATATGATTCTGTTGTAAACAAGGAAACTTTTGATATAATGATAATGGGTCTCGATAATGTGTCATGTAAATCTTTTACTCATTTTGAAAGTTTGGAACAAATTTTAAACGTCAATTATGTAGTACAGACCTATTCGACGATCAATGTTCACGCACAGTTTCTGAAAAAAATGTGTCGTGTGATTTGAAGTTGCACTACAAGACAATGGTATTATTATAAATATCGAATAATTTGCTGATAAAACGGTTGACATGTCTGCTTCAACTATTCCTTTGTAATGTGTTGCTATATTAATTTATTAGATATTGCCATACGATACTTCCCAACCATTTAAACTACTTAATTGTCGCGATATATAATAATAACATTCGTCATAGCTACGATATCACTGAATGGTGTCGTAGAAGTCTTTGTTTAAACATTAGTACAAGTGGCAGATTGCGTTGTCATACACTGGCTTCTTTAAAATATTGAACCAACTGAATCAGTCAAGGGCATTGCTTAAACAGGTTTTTTTTTTTTACTTATAAAGGTAGTTTTTGTTTCTAAAATTTATAAAATAAGTCAATAGAGTGATTTAAATTTCAATAGAAGCATGGACTAAATGTATTTTATCGTGAATTTTAACATCATTTTATATCATAAAATAAAGAATTTATTAGATTAAGAGGAGTATAGAGATAGAGGGTTAATTTAAAAATAATGACAAATTTAAAATAATACTTGAATAAATTATTTGAACATATTTTGAAGAATAAGTACATGTAGTAATTACACTTATGTATTCGATAGGTCAACTATATTTGTTATAGGGAAGAATATTTAGCTGTACATGTTTGCCTGCCATGGTTCATCTGACCTTGACCTCATTTTCATGGTTCAGTGGTTAATGTCAAGTGTATGTGACATTGTAATAAAGCTTTATATTTTGGACTATCAGCAATGTATGAATGATTAGTAAAGAAGGCGAGACATTACAGTGTGTGCATTATTGGAAGCTTCACACTACTTGATCTGCTCATGACAACGGTTGTATTTTTTAATTTTACAATCAATGAAGTCAATGAATTTTCTGTGATTAGGTTTTTAACTTACTTAATTCAACTACAAATAATCACGCCTTCTTGCAAAAGTATTTATGACTGCCACAGAGACTATGAACCAATACAAATTTCTATACCAGCAGCTAATTCAGGATACATCAATGAATATAAACCTAGTGTAAATAATTTCTGTGTCATTTGATTTCTGGTTGATAGTTGTCTCTGTGACAATAATTCCACAGTTAAGGGTTGTATTTATAAGTATCTTTCACAGTTCTTAAAAGGGATGTATAGCCAGTCAAGGTCGTTAAAAACGTCCATTTGTTGTCTTCTTCACTAGAGTTGGTATATTACAGATTCCAGTAATAACGTTTTATTCTATTTGAAAATCCTCACCAAGATTCAAATAGAGTAAATAAACATTAAATAATATGATTTTTTTCAAGAACATTGGTAAGTTTGGTTATATACTAGTCATTTTTGGGGCAATTAAAAGCTTACTGTCAGTGTGAGAATGGGTCCATGTTGTCAGACCGTACGGGAGATCATCGTAATACCACAAATTTAATTTGATATGATAATCGTGACTTGATTATTAGATAGTCTTGAACATGATTATAGTAATTTATCAATGATAATCGTAACTTTCTTTATATGCTGATTGTTATGGCGACTATTAATAAATCATGTTTGAATGTCTGATAGAGTGACTAGAATTAGTGTATAATTTACTAAGTTACTTATTGCTTTGTATACATACATTCTTTATACTTTACAAGTTATAATTTACAAAAGATCTTCGTCATGATGACAAAGAGTGGCAAACATTTTTCATGTTCACACCTTGTTAATGGAAACTATAATGTTTAAAAGAGGGACGAAAGATACCAAAGGGACAGTCAAACTCATAAATATAAAACAAACTGACAACGCCATGGCTAAAAATGAAAAAGACAAACAGAAAAACAATAGTACACATGACACAGCATAGAAAACTAAAAAATAAACAACACGAACCCCACCAATTACGTTCGTTTTCAAGTAAGGAAATTATGTTGGTCACGATATCTGATACTCCGTTAAACTATTTAAAATCTCCTTCCCTTTTGTTCAAGGTTCACTTAAATGAAAACTACATGCTTATATATGTATATAAGTGTCTCAGAATGTGACTTTAACACACTAACGAGTGTTATAAAATTAGTTGTTATATTTTATATATTGTTCACGCAAAATTTCGCTAAACAAATTAGCTTCATCGGGCGTGTGCATCTATTTTTTTATATATATATTTATATATTTAATAGAAGATGTGGTAAGGTTGCCAATGAGACAATTCACCACAAGAGACCAAACAGACATAGAAATTGAAACCTATAGTTTACCATACGACCTTCAACAATGATCAAAACTCAAACCACATAGTCAGCTTTAAAAGGCCCGGTATTCAAACGAGAAAACTAACGGCCTAATTTATGTAAAAAAAAAAGAACAAAAACAAATATGTTACATATCAACAAACGACAACTACAGAATTAAAGGCTCCTGACTTGGGACTGGCACAAACATATAGACTTTGGTAGGGTTAGACATGTTACCTGGATCCTAACCCTCCCCCTAACCTGGGACAGTGGTGTAACAGTAGAACATAAGAACGAACTATAAAAATCGGTTAAAAAAGGGTTAACTCATCAGATAGATACAAATAGAAATAACTCTTACACAAACACAGAGTGAACGTGGCCGGGTACTTGTATTTTCCAACAACACAAATACACTAACAACAGGTGTGAGAGTACAGCTAGTTCAAAGCCAGAAACAACAAATAAAAAACATGCATCTAAGACTACCTTATTTTGAAAAAAAAGTATTTCGATCATGAATAATGTTACGCGTTTGATATTATTTTTTTTTTGTTAATCCTTTTTATGCTCCCGCCGTAGCGGAGGGAGCATTAAGTTTTACATTTGTCCGTTGTACGTCCGTTGGTACATTCCACAATTGGTTTCCGTCCTCATACTTTGTTTTACCTTAACAAAATATTACAATTTTTTTCAAGTTATTTGTCTACAAGTTACGATTACATGTATCTTCTTTAGGAGTTACGATGACCTTCCGTAAATTTCCTATGGCTATTATGTCGATAAAAAGGCCACAGATAATACAAAGAACACACATAACAAAACCGTAAACTTTTTTTTTTCTAAAATATTTATTTCAAAGAAATAAATATGATTCCTTTTACATAGTACTTTTCATGTAACTTAAGTTGTACTGATGTCTTTTTTCAAAGCCGAGTGTAAATGTTAGATTTAGCTCTATCATTTCTATAACTATACAGGAAATTTTAACGATATCTTAATCAACACATCAGGAGCTCCAAAATTGTCTCAAATTATCAATATCGTATTCCATTCTCTCATAAAGCTGTAATTAGTGTAAACATCGTTACCACATAAAAGTAGATAATATTTGATTAGGTGTAAAATTTGATCTATACATTCCATCCAAAATCTGAGACACCCTATTGTAGATAATGGCTCTAGGAAAAACATATAATAAAATCAACCCTCTCGGGATATCCATGAAGACGCTGTTTTCATTTGAAAGTGGATTTTTTTTGTAAAATTTTGTAGACACTGTTAACATTATAATTAATTCCATAATTGTTGTATAATACCAACATTGCATTAATTTGAAAGAGTAATCTGTTAGCTATCTGAAGATACCACTTTTATAAATATTCAAGCATTATAAAGCGTTTTAAAACTGGGGAATTGGAGTAATAAAAATCTTTGTATTGTGCTACCTCAACTCAGTGAAACATTAAACGATATTCCCGTGCTTGCATTTCCTATCGTGATTTTCTTGATAGAGGGTTGCTGCTCACAAGGAAGCTATTAAACCAAGAGTTCCAAATGGTGAAGTTGAAATCATCCGTTCGTAAATTTTACGGACGCCATCACGAGTTGGTAAACCGTTATGGAATAACCGTTTCACAAATGATATCGGATATGTTCCTTACGTCGTAACTACAATCACCTTCCCTTTCATGAATGTGACCTACCGAATTAGACTATTTACCGGATTTGTTATCTCACAAGCAACACTACGGGTGCCACATGTGGAGCAGGATCTGCTTACCCTTCCGGAGCACCCGAGATCACCCCTGGTTTTTCGTGTTGTTTATTCTTTAGTTTTCTATGTTGTGTCATGTGTACTGTTATTTGTTTGTCTTTTTCATTTTTAGCAATGGCGTTGTCAGACTGTTTTAGATTTATGAGTTTGGCTGTCCCTTTGGTATCTTTCGTCTCTCTTTTAGAAACTGTAAACAATTCAAAGCTTAAAAATACAGATATAAATGTAACATTCGCTACTAGAGACAGAATACAAACAGTCAATGAAATTGATGATGCTTCGCAATTGTGTCGAAAATTGAATAAAAATCTCTGCAAATATTCAACAGTGCCTTTATTTGAATTCTATTTACTCCAACTAAAAGTGTACTACGATTATAGGTAATCGAATATATAAAATGACTTCATGCGTCATATCAATCATTTCAATTCCTTGAAAATATTTTTCTGAATCCTATATAATTATAAAAGCAAGTATCAGCACTATTGTATAATGATCATCCAATAAATATCCTTTGTTTTGTTGTATGTGTATGCGCAAAAAAGAAACGTCTTCACTCTACAACATAAAAAGGATTCATTAGCATTTTAAGTAGATGAAGTTCGAAACTTTTAGATAACAAAACAGCACACAGTTTAAGTGAGGTGTGTTTTTCAATTAATTTTATTGTTGTATTATATCTGTTTAATATTGCACAACAGTACAAATAGGTAATCATCTATATACTAGTTAATATGATGTAGATGAACAAAAAAGGCACGCAAAAGTCATAACCTGTTCTTTTACCAGTTTGCTATATGGTATGTGTTTTGCTCATTTTTTAAAATCTCATCGTGACCTATTGATGTTAACTTCTATCGAAACTTATGTATATATACCCTGGCCAATATTTAACAGTACCTTTGTTTTGATTCTATTTACATCTACTAGAAATGTATCTCGTAGTACATTTGGTGTAGCAATCAACTGCTTTTATTGGATATTACAATCACGTGATTCAAAGATTATTTTATGTAGCCTTCTTTCTATTTTTAGATATATTGTCGCTATATTTCTTTTTATATGGTTAAAAAAAATCGTATTCAAATTTAAATTTGCGTCGTCATAACGACACACATAACAACCATGGTTGTACATGTAGCACCGCAGCAGACGAAAAAGTAAGTTGCATGTTTATCAGGATATTTCTAACTTTTATGTTAAATGTAGACACTGAGAATACAAGAAAGCTAATGTAACCAGCTCAACGTCTCAAAAGATAAACTATAAAAAAAAATCCATGTTATTTGTACTCTGTAGGAAAGTTGTATCATTGTCAATGAAAGTAATAAAATCAATAATGATTTCATTTTTTCATTTTTGAGACGACCCTTCACATTTCAACTGTCGTAGTCGTTCTCAACTGTAGGTGTCAGAGATGTTGAAAATGTCTACTGAGATCAAATTATAGACATTCGATTCTTGTTTACAGTTATCGTCCCTTTAAATTTACAATACGGAAGCAGATTTCCTTAGAACCTAAATATAGGAAGTAAGGTAAGAAATCAAAACATTCTACCATCTGCAAATGATAAGTACATGTTAAAATAGAAAATGTAGTATATTATCACAATGTTATATGTGTTTAAACATGTTAAATATTAAGGTGAACAGAAACTTGAAACTATTTGCATCAGTGAATTCTAATTGTGGTATTTACTTTCGCTTTTGGCTCGACACAATCAATATTGTTGATGATGCATATACCTTGTATTCGGGTTCATTATAAATTGTTTAAAGGTTTTATTATTAATTCATTATTTTTTTAAACCTCGAAAATACCAGGATTACCTGATTTGCACATCATTGCATAATATCACAATATTCAACTACATTATTGTTTCATCTATATTCGGTGAGACTACATATGTTTATATACACATGGAAAAAAGTATTGCAACACCAAATTGAAATTCAAATTAAAAAAAAAACACTTTTTTTTTTTGTTAAATAATTTGTTGAAATAGAACCAGTTAAACATTATTTAAATATCACCTGAGTTTAATCAATAAATATCGACTCTATCAGTTCTTATCTGCACATGCAGCTATTGTACTCGTAAACACTAAAATAGATGTTTTTATCTTCATTGTTTTCAACACTTAAAATAAACAAGTTTATAAATTTATGTTATTGACACCTTGTAATTGGTCATCCACAACTCATAACTGCAGCAAGATGGCAGATATCCAGCATGAGGGAAGCAGGTATGTCGCTTTGATAATTGCACGTATTGTTGGTCATCACCATTCCACTATAAGTCGTTTTGAGAATAAAACTCAGGCAAGAAACGATGTTAAAGACCTTCCGAGGTCAAGAAGACCCCTATAACATCTGCTAGGGAATATAATGCATAATGAAGGTTGTCAGAAGGAAACCCATTGCAAACAATACAATCCTAAAAAAGAGAATGATGACCATACAAGGGCCTTTAAACAAGAACTGTTCGAGATCGGCTCATCGCTACTGGTTATCGTGCGATAATAACATTTCGGGACTTTTGCCTACGAACAGACACATAGATGCCCGTATCCAATATAGTGCAGAGCTCGCCAAATTTGGAAATTAGCGTTGTGGAGGAAGATCCATTGTTCCAATGGAATTCGGTTTATCTTCCTTGGTCCAATCGTTGCCCGAATTTGAACCATATCGAGCATATATTGGACACTATTGGGCGTAAAGTGCACGACAGGACACCCCAGTGCAAACAAGTCATGAAATAAACAATACCCTGCGTCAAGAATGGTTGCTGCTAGCTTAGCAACATATTAGTCGACTTATGGCAGGAATCAGAAGACGTTAAGATGCGGTTATCCGTTTGAATGGAGGCTGCGCACAAAGTACTAATTCTTTGGCGTATAGCGACAAACCATGATGTGAACAATCATCTAAAGATTAATTTTAAATGTCTGACATTGTAAAGTTCGACTACAGTAAAAGTTGTAAAATGCATTTTTTTTTGTACAAAAAACACTTCATTTTGTTATTAAAATTTTGGTGAGATAAAACTGTTTTTTTTTTTTTCATACATTTTTTGTTCGTTTTAAAGCCAATGTTATCATTAACTACGTTTCAATATTATTTTACAAATATTTTATCATATTCCATCCAAAATAAGAGACTGATTTTTCAAGTTTTAAAAAGTCAAGGTGTTGCGATACTTTTTTCCATGAGTATATTTTATACGCTTGATTTCTATCTTTATATTTATGTGTGTTGTTGTATTTAATATCATTTGTGCGGGTTTGCTTTGACATAAAAAATACTTCAGTGTGATGAGCTAAAAAACACTTATATTGAAATGGGAATAATTATAACTTCCTGTTTAAAATTTCTTGAGCTAGGGCTGCATTTTGTACATAAGAATAAATCGTGTGATTAAAAAATGTCAAACAGTCTTAATGATTTTTAATTATCAGTTTATAGATTCAGTTAGCACTTCAAACGTTTAAATCACGTGGAAAATCAGCGTATAGTACAAGAGTATTCTGGTATTGGAAATGATATGGATCTGATCAAACATATTGGCAGACATTATATTTAACCAATACTCTCAATCTAGGTCAACGTATTAGATTTAGTTAAATCTTGAAAATTGAAATGTAAAATGAAAGTGAAATTAAAAATGTATTCGTCAAAATAATTTAGAAACCATAGTTTGATCGAAGATAAAAATGCAATGGCAATTGTGGCTAAAAATAAAAGTTCAACTTAACTATATTAATCCTATTGTGTTTTAAGGTAGACATGTCTGAACCTTTACAGTTTTTATTATCGATCGAAATAAGAAATGACAACCATGACAACGGGATTGATGTTGAATCACTCATAAAACGTGCTAGCAGTGCCATCGCAGAGAAGGCAAAATATAAGTTTAGGGTAAGATATGATGTAATCTCACTTTATTCTACAGTTCAAAATAAGAAGGAATGAAATACAAAAATAACATGTTCAGTTTTCAATAAAACTGGTACCATAGCTCTCCACACATGTTGTCGATTAAAAAGTCGATCTGAATAATCAATTAGGACAATTTAAAAATTAAACAGTGATCTAGTTAATCATTTTCACATTTTTGGAATGTTATGAAGACTAAAGTATTAGACGATACATCACACAGAACAATAGCAGTGTGGTGCTAATCATTTCGTATAAACAAACACAATATTAAAAATACGAAAAAAACATGTCTTAAACAAAACTAATGAGTTTTATCTAGTTCATATTGTTTTGTCCTTATTTGTTGTTAACTGCTTAATTTTTCATCTACCCTTTTTGTGATTTGTTGTTGTCTGTAGATCTTCGACTTATAATCAATTCAATATTCTACTGTGTCATAAACTAATACAGAAAGTGCTTTATTATTGTTAGATCGATATTTTCTATTTAAGGTACATTTTTGTAACTTAACTACAATTATGTTAAAAGAGCTCGAGTGACATACACATATACACGATTACGAAGTCATGACATTCATATATGTAGCCAGCACTTAATCCAGAAAACTTATAACGTATAACAATAACTTTCAGGTGTTTGGAGAAGCAAAGATTATTGCAAGTATGTTCATCAATTATGTATACTATGTACTGTCGATCTTCTTACATTCTAAATAATTGTACACTTGTTTACTGTTCACACAATTTCTGCAATGATGTTGTCCGGTGAATTATCTTGATTTGTGAATTGTTTTATATCTTTTGTTATCTTTTGCATTTAGGTACGTTAAGAGAACATGTTAACATGGTTAAGACAATAATAAAATCAAACTACCAGGAGACCACTTCGACAACTACTGAGATTTGATATATATTTCGAAATTAATATTTGGAGGTCTCATATATCATTTTTATTACCTGTATAACCAGTATGTCGAAGATATCAACACTGATACGAAAATGAATATAATAAGCAATGATACATGTGATAAATTAATTGAAAGTTATGATTTTGAGGTACACAACACTTTTACAGAAGACCCACAGTTTCCGATCACGATGGTAAAGATTTATATCATTGACCGTATCAAAATCCTTGTACAAGCTATAAAAGAAGCGGATATGATATGTTTGCCAATGAGAAAAGTATCTACCTAGCCAACTGATATAGATGTTAGCAATGTGGTTCAAATAAGTCAATAACATGCTGTATTGCAAGATGAAAAACGATCCTGACATTAACAATATTCATGTTAATTTTCTATGTAGTCCTTACTTCTAAAAATCTTCTCCTCTGAAACTACTGGGCCACAATCATCTTTGGGGTATCTAGTTTAAAAAATGTGTCCGGTGCTTTACTAACTGTAATTTGTGTGTTCGTTTACGTTAAGTGTTGTTGTACATCATATAAACGTTAGATAACTGGTCATTTCAAACACGCGTAAAGGCATAATCACACATAAATTATCCATTATGTCCATTTTGAAATGTTTCATTGAAACTGGCCTCAATTATTCATTGACATAGGCGGATCCAGGGGGGGGGGCCTTGGGGGCCCGCCCCCCCCCCTTTTGTGGGAAAAAATTGGTTGATTATATAGGGAATCATTGAAGCATGACTGGAGCGGGCCCCCTCTTAGGTCAGTCAGCGGGCCCCCCTTAGGAAAAGTTCTGGATCCGCCACTGATTGAGTAGGTCAACTCACTTCGTCATGTACTTTAAATGATAAATTTTGTCTTGTTTTCAATTTTTGTTTGTCTTTCATTTATTTTTCTTCGTAAGACTAGGAGTTTCAGTGGACGTGTGGTCTAAACAGACAAACTACTGTATAGCTAGCATGTCAACGCTGTGGTTGTGAGCTAGAATCCTGCACAATACATGAGCGCTCGACTCCATAATAATATCTTCATCATAAAAATCTTTCGCCAGGAATAGTATAAATGTGCTGAAAATGGCTTGAAATACAAATCCATCAATCAATCAGTCAATGTAGGACGTGCATTATGTTAAGGTTTAATTTGTAACTAATGGTTGAATTTATATCACTACTATTTATTCAAATTGAGTGTGGGTTGATGTTATGTTATTTTGTTTCTTTTATCAATATCCTTTCTGCATGTAGCATGTAGAAGGAATTCAATAAATCAGAATCGTACGAATGCAAAAGCGTCGGAAAATTATTCAAAGTTCTTAACTAATTATGGAGAAAATGAACTTTTATAACAAATAATGGTGAAAACAAAAGAGGGGTGAGAGATACCAGAGGGACAGTCAAACTCATATATCGAAAATAAACTGACAACGCCATGGCTAAAAATTAAAAAAAAAACAAAAAGACAAATAATAGCACACATCACACAAGTTAGAAAACAAAAGACTAAGCAACAGGAACCCCATCAAACACTAGGGGTGATCTCTACACTGTGCATACTAGTTCGACACATGTCATACATGTGAAAAAAGTATGAAATAAACATCGATATGGTCCCTCTATATTGAAAAAAAGAGTAAAAGTATCAATATATTGTTAATAAATGATAAAATTATTTATACATTGAAGAAATTTGAAGTCAGAATTCCGTTATGTACACCAAAATTCAAAAGTATAAAAATCGTATGTATTATAATTATTAAGAGAGAGTCATAGGGTAAATTGATAATAATTTTGATTTTTTTAAGTCAGGGGCCACAAACAAAGTCTAATCTTTTTTTACCTTCTAAAATCTTAAATCAACAAGTTTTATAAATCTTCAAAACAACATACGCTTCCTAAATCTGGTAATTGTGGAAGAAACACGCACACACACACACACACACACACGTTCCCCTTAGTATTCTAGATAGTGTATGATTTTAGAAGTATCTGACGCACTTGTAGGCGATATACATGTGACTGGTAACTTTGTGTGTTTCTGAGTGTACTAATTCAGGATGTTTATATATTTTGTTTACAATCAGTTTTTCAAGTAAATGATGGTTCAGTTGTGAACATGGTTACTTCTGACATTATGAAGATGGGTCCGTATACTGTTACATGCACCCCTCTCTGTGAATACGACAGTGGGGAGAAGCATTCAGGTTACAATGGGCCAAAAACTCAACGCATATTATCTGGAGAACATGTTGTATGGTTTGAAGTTGCATATAATCATGGTAACGTAAATTTCTTATTTACACTTAGTTTATCCTATTATATGTTTTATGTGTAACCTTGGAGGTTATTGATATCATGGTAGAATGTTTGAGATTTGTAACATGTGTAACAACAGATCATTTGTTCTAAAACAAAACACATAAAATTAGCAGATGCAGCCTCTTGAGCTTGATCTTAAGACACAATTGCGAGCAGAAGTACTGTTTTAAATACGTCTGTTGCGTTCGAATGTTTGTGTTCAAACATAACGATACGACATTTATCTGTGTTGTGCCGCCACTTTGCCTCGCATCATTACATGTCTTGAGCGACAAATCGTGTACCATCAGAAAAGAAATACCTGCTTAGTATTTCTCCAGGTATATTTGTAGGGTTGTTTGTACTTGTATTATATTTGTGTCTGAATTATCCTTTCAGAGTATGGTCTTTAAAAAAAGAAACAACACATTATACATTTCAAGCGTCAGAAGGTTTTTTTTATGGATTTACCTTCATCTTAAGTTGCAATCTAGAGACCACATTTTCTTTTATACTGTATACCTGATTTCGTTGAAAGAGTTATTTTTTTTGACAGGTATATCACGTGAGGATTTTGATAGGTTATGGAGTATGAATGTTCGGACAATGGTAAATGAAGGCAGACAAGGATTGAGTCAGACAGAAGTTTTCAAAATACTTGCGGAAAAACGGGTATAATAGTGACACATGTTTGTACTCTGCTAAAACATCACACCACAACCATTATATTACTACAAAACAAAATGCATTCAACTTTACCACTAACTATGCCTATATCCCCTTCTGTACCTCCATCACTGGCTATTATTCGACAATATTCAGCACCTGCATCAATAACTATCTTTCGACCATATCTAGCACCTCAACCACAAACTATACCGTCACGATCATTTTAATTACTATCATCACCACTACAACAATTTATACACTGTAGTCTAAATAGTTCATCTTAAGAGGTTACTTATCTAAAAATTCGTGAATTAGGAGACTAGCTCCGATGTTAATTGACAAAGATTTTACTGTTGAACACAGCTGGATAAAAAGTATAGACAGTCATGGAAATGAAGCTTAGCATCGGTAGTATTCATTCTCATTTTGTAAATATGTTCAAAAATATGTTATCAATAAATTAAAAAAGAGAATATCCGTATTTTCATGACGGGAACCAAATGAATAAGTTTTGAAGGTATTTTGTCTGTCACCGATGATATTTATATTACATCCATTCCATGTTATGTATAATATAACTTCGCGTTAGAATATTTCCTGATCTATGCCAATACGTGTATACCAATTACTAGTATCACTGATAAAACTATTGATACTATTGGGGATAAACATACCGCCAGTCTTCGACATCTATGGATTCCTTTTTTAAGTATTTTGTGTATTGTGCTGCTTTATATATACACATGGAAAAAAGTATTGCAACACCTTGATTTTTAAAAATTTGAAAAATCAGCCTCTTTTTTGAATGTAATATAATAAAATATTGTATAATATTATTGAAACATAGTTTATGATAACATTTGCATTGAAACGAACAAAAAATGTTTGAAAAAAAAATGATTTATATAACCACAATTTTAATAACAAAATGAAGTGTTTTTTGTACAAAAAAATGCATTTTACAACTTTTACTGTAATCGAACCTTACAATGTCAGACATTTCAAAATTAATCTTCAGATGACTGTTCACATCATGGTTGATCGTTATACGCCAAAGAATTAGTACTTTGTGCGCAGCCTCCATTCAAACGGATAACAGCATCTAAACGTCTTCCGATTCCTGCCAAAAATCGACTAATTTGTTGCCAAGGTAGCAGCAACCATTTCTGATGAAGAGCATTGTTTATTTCTTGATGTGTTTGAACTGGGGTGTCCTTTCGCGCACGTTCCGCCCAATAGTGTTCCATATATGCTCGATATGGTTCAAATCCGGGCTACGATCCGTCCAAGGAAGATGAACCGAGTTCCATTGGAACAATGGATCTTCCTCCACGATGCTAATTTTCAACTTTAGCGAGCTCTGCACTTCATTGGATACGGAAAACTGTGTGTCTGTTTGTAAGCAAAGGTCTCTGAAATGGTCTTATCGCACGATAACCAGTAGCGATGAGTCGATCACGAACAGTTCTTGTTAAAAAGCTCTTGTATGCCCACCACTCTCATTTTAGGATTGTATTGTATGCAATGGGTTTCCTTCTGACCAACCTTCATTATGCTTGATTTTCCCTAGCAAATGGTATAGAGGGTCTTCTTTATCCCAGAAGGTCTTGAACATCGTTTAGTGCCTTATTTTTAACTCAAAACGACTTATAGTGGAATGGTGATGACCAACAATACGTGCAGTTGTTACAGCGACATCCCTGCTTCTCTCATGCTGATAATATGCAATCTTGCTGCAGTTTAGAGTTGTCGAGGACCCATTACAAGGTGTCAATTACATAACTTTAAAAACTTGGTTATTTATTGTGTTGAAAACAATGAGGATGAAAACATCTGTTTTGCTGTTTACGGGTACAGTAGCTGCATGTGCAGATAAAAACTTATCGATTCGATATTTATTTATTAAGCTCAGGTGAAACTTAAATAATGTTCAAGTTGTTCTATTTTACCAAATTATATCACAAAAAAATAAAAAGTGTTTTTTTTTATTTCAATTTCAATTTGGTGTTGCAATACTTTTTTCCATGTGTATAGTTGTTTGCTATTCAAACGAAAGTAAAAACGTTTATCTGTCGCAATAATTGTTAATCAAACATTTATTTCATTCAATCATTTCTCGGGTTATTTCTCAAATTTTATAGTTTTGTATATAAAAAAAAAACAATCTTGCTATCACTGTTAAAAAAAGGTGTGTAAAATGTAAAACTTATTTTTTCCTAGGTGTATGCCTTCTCCTGTAAATTACCGACTGAAACCTGGGAAGCCCATATACAGAGCTTTAAGCTGGACAAGATATACAAGAATGCAAAACTTGTTACAAAATTTTAAGAAACCAACTTATGCTTAATCTGAAAATAACTAATTATCTAATGTCTACCCCCAATTTGATATTAATAAGTATTGTAATTTTCATTGTTATTAATAAATGTAATATCGGTATTACAAATCTAATCTTCAATCAATCCTAATTCTATTTTATTTTTGGGAAATATTTTTAGAAATTCAAATGTGACGTCATTTTGTGTGGGTTTTTTTTCTACAATTTGAAATGTGATGTGAGTTGAGGCTTTGGCTAACTCGGCTGTGTATTTTTATGTGCTGGATTAGGTTAATTTATGTAATGTATCCGTTTTATTCTGTAATTAGTCACCCCTTCGGTGTTATCATGTACAATCTATATCTATCATATAGTCATCTTATAAAATTTACTGTTTGCAAAAGTATGAATTATTCTAAATAATAAGGATGTTCTTATCCCTGCAGGCAGAAAACGCTAGCCGTATTGGGCACAACTTTTTGGAAATTTTGGTAATCGGTGCTCTTCGGCTTTGTACTTGTTTTGAACTTTCGAACTTTTTCATCTGAGCGTCACCTGTAGGTCTTGTGTGGATGAAACGCAAGTCTGGTGTTTTAAATCATAGACCTGGTACCTTTTTTTAGTTATTATTCGTGTGTTTTCTGTCCTATATGTTCGCCCATTTATTTGTATTGTAGTCCTGTCATGTAATGTTGTCATTTAAATGTTATATCTAACATTGCCATAAAAGCAGGAGGTTTGGCATGCCACAAAACCAGGTTCAACCGACCATTTTTGTCTTAAAATGTCCTGTGCTTAGTCCGGAAATGGCCCATTGTTTTATTATCGTTTGTTCCTGTGTGTGTTACATTTTAATGTTGTGTTTCTGTTGTGTCGTTGTTCTCCTCTTATATTTTATGCGTTTACCTCAGGTTTAGTTTGTAATCCGGATTGATTTTTTCTTAATCGATTTATGAGTTTCGAACAGCGGTATACTACTGTTCCTTTGTTTATAACAAACTTTGAGTTTGGTTTTTTTTGTACGTCAATTGTATTACAAAATCCTACAATCCATCGAAACAACTTTTTTACACGTTTCCTTACAAACCAAGTTATAGCGAAGGGTATGTTTTATGCTAAGTTTTTTTTAGAATAACAGACATATTGTTCATATGTTGTACTGATGTACCACTGTTCCATGTTAGGGAAACTGTTGGGCTCTTTTAACCCTTTAAGTTTCTTTCCCAAGTCAATAATCTGTAACCATTGGTTGTTTTTCGTAGCTGTATATCATATGTGTTATTAGTTTGTTGTTGTATACAGTTCGTTCTTGTGTTGTACTGTTGTGTTGCACACATTCGGGGTTTGTTGTTTATTTTTGTATATCGTATTCGTATTGCTTTTATTGTTTGTTTTTTTTTATAAATCAAGCCGTAAGTTCTCGTTTAAATTCTTACATTCGTCATCTCAGGATGATTCTGTGGTCAGGGATTTACTCATTTTTTAAGACTGTACGGTTCTCTATAAGGTTTTAATGTGTTTGACATTTTGGTATGTGGTGAAGAGTAGTCTCATTATTGGCAATTATACCATTTCTTATTTTAATATGAATTCCATAAGCACTCAAAAAAATTCCTAAATATTACGAAGAGAGTTCTCACTCTACACTTGCTCCAGGGCAGGTACTAATTATTTATCAATTATTCGGTCTGTTTAGAATTCTTTCACAATTAAAAAGATATAGTATTATGATTTTTAATAAGACTCCGATGAAATGGTCGTGGCAGATACTCATTGGAAAGTCGCCTAATAATTTGATTTAATGTTAGTCAACATCATGGCAAACAGTCTACGATTCACAACATAGAAAACTTTTGAATGAGCAATACGAATACCAACAAAAATGAGGAAGATATCGGGTGCTTCTAATAATTACACATCTCCTGCCCATCTTACTGTATTTGATGTGATGCTTACCTGTTTTACAGTCGAGGCAAATAGGAAGTTGCATAATATTATGAAACATCCTAATTTAACATTTTATTATGAAACTTCATAATATTAGTTGATCGGATAACTTTGTAACTATATTATGGGATTTCGTAATTCATATTGTTATAATAAAACACCCATGCAACCACGCATCCCATATTGCTGATAGGACCCGACACAAATATCAATTTCGTGTTTCGGTAGTTAAGCTTGGGATGGTCATTTTAAGATGCATTATTTGAATATAATCAAATATGTTTTGTTATAATAAAACACCCATGCAACCACGCATCCCATATTGCTGATAGGACCCAATACGGCAAATTAGAAATACAAGTGACCATAACAAATTAATAAACAATCTAACTAATTTCAAATTGAAATTATTAGATAGGGGTTATGATAACGCTGAAATAGATGATAGTATTACTGATGCTTTATCAATTGACCGTACTGATTTATTACAACAAAACAAATCTAAAGAGAAGCAAAGTATTCCGTTAGTTTTAATAACTAAATATAATCCATATATACGTAAAATAAAGAAACGTATAATGAAACACTGGCATTTATTACAGTTCGACGAAGACTGTGTACAAATATTCAATACAGCACCAATAGTTGCGTATAGCAAACATAAAAGTATTGGAGATATGCTTAGTAGATCAAAGTTAAAGAATGTAACATAAAATTGACAGTTGGACCCCTGATGATGGTAGATCTGTCATAACAACTAGATATATTGAAGAAAAATTAAAATATAAATATATCAATATAAACATGAATAATTTTCATATTTGATTATATTCAAATAATGCATCTTAAAATGACCATCCCAAGCTTAACTACCGAAACACGAAATTGATATTTGTGTCGGGTCCTATCAGCAATATGGGATGCGTGGTTGCATGGGTGTTTTATTATAACAGGAAGTATTTGGAGAAATTCATGCATCCAGCAGTGGTACAACAAGAAACACATTTAAGGGACATACATATTATTGAGAAATTGCAGGTACACATTTTTGTTCTTCCTTGGCTGGGATTTTAACCCCTGCTACTGAGATATCGTGACACCAAATCACATTGCAATATGCTCGGCGCTCTATACCACTCGACCTATTAGCCTCTACAGTATGTGGCCAGATGCTACATTTCCTCGTCAGTTTTTGTCTAGCGTCGAAACACAGTAAATGACAAATCCATGTATATCATTTTAGTTACATGGTGTGTTAGTGACCTAATATACGGTATATACGGGGGTCAGTAAATTCCATATGGAGTGAGAGCGATTAGGTCACTAGTCCACTGTGTAACGAACTTATCTTATGGACTATCTTTAGGTGTAGTATATATTAAGTCGTCCTTACTTAGTATTAGGAACCTACCATTTTCTATTCAAAAAACAAACGCCAACAATAACAACTGGTTAGCTTAACATTTGTTTTATGAATTTAATCATTACATCTATCATTTTTTTTCGTCTGTTGATTTAACGGACGCCATCACGAATTGGTTGACCGTTATGGAATAACCGTTTCACAGATGAATGTGACCAACTGAATTAGACTATTTAGTGGATTTGTAATTACATGAGCAACACGACGGATGCCATATGCGGAGACGGATCTGCTTACCATTCCAGATCAACTGAGATCTTCAATAGTTTTTAGTGGGGTTCGTGTTGCTCTGTTTTACGTTTTCTATGTTGTATCCTGTATGCTAAAATGATTGTTTGTCTGTTTTGCTTTGTCTTTTCTTTTATCTATGACATTGTCAGTTTGTTTTCGATCTTTGAGTTTGACTGTCCCTCTGGTATCTGTCGACACTCTTTAAAAACCTTTTATATTTCTTTTTTTTTTTCGTTTTGAAAAGGAAGTAAGTCTTTAATACCAACAATAACAACTTCTTAGCTACAAATATCTTTTATGAACTTCTTTTAATGTTATTTCATCAATTCCTTCGTCTGTGAAAACTATCATACTTGTTTTGCTTTAAAATGGAAGTAACTCTTAACTAATCCCATATGGTAACTAAAACCCTATTTGGTAAATAACCCCATATTTTTTTAAGACACCCTATATCAAATATATATAGTCAACATGTGCAGTCCTGTAACCAATCATATCCCTATAAATCTATAGGAGGTAAAATACATATATATGTATATTTGATATGTCTTTAACTCTTTCTTATATACATTTTTGATCAAATCTAAAGATTTCGGAACGACTCGAAAGATCAGAGAGGACACCAGAACGGTGAAAGGTCTTCGTAATTCCGGAAACATTAATTATAAAACCGAACTTGATTAATGATTATGTAAACAAATATCTAGAAAAAAAATATTCTCTCAAAATACTAGTAGAAAAATACAATCGATTTCTCAAATGTTATTGTACGAGAAAAAAAACAGACAGAAACATTTGTTATGCATATAATGATAATAATGATAATAATAAAAACACGAGGGTTTTCCGTTTTACCACTAATAAGATTTACCGATAGCGTCAAAGAATAACACAACAAAATCATGCAATTGTGAATAAAAATGGAAACGTTATATGATTTGAACAGTGAGATTCAACATTTGAAATATAACTCGTGCAAAGATTTAAATTATAATAATCATGATAATACGATAAGGTCTTATCAATACATGAAATGTTACAAAAATAAATCAATGTAAAACAGATTATTAAATTCCTGCTATATCCTAATTATACTTATGATAATATTGAGTTGTCTCCCTTACAATTCTTTCAAGACATCAGTTGTTATCTCCCATGTCTAAATTGTCAAGGCGAGTCTAAGAGAGATAACTCAAATTTGTCACAAGATGTAAGTATAATTATGCTATTTCATAATATTATGCAATTTCCTATTTGCCTCGACTGTTTTATGCAGAAGGCCACATTCGAGGAAAATAGCACGAGATTGTGGTCACGATAATTGCCTTTTAACATATATGTTGTCAGATGGAAACTAGATAATCCAGTAGCCAGTACACTATACCATCTTTTGATGGTGTCCGCAAAAATTTCAAATGGATACCTTCAACATTACCATATCTGTAAAAATCTTCATTGTAAGTAGCGTTATTAACTATCTTGTAAATTATTGATTGACGTATATATATGCATAACTTGATTTTTTAAATGTATATCTTATTAATTAGTAAAATAGGTACAAATACGTGTAAATTGCTGAAATTGTTACCAATTAATGTTAGCTTCACACTTAGCATACAATTGTGAAATACTCGCGGAAAAACTATGTTAAATTGGAACAATATTACCTTCATCCAAGCGAATTGTCTAAAGAACAGTGCATACACAAAGAGGAGTCAGGGGTATATCAACTATTGTCTATTATCATTTATAATTTCCACCAAACAATTATAAATCAAACATTTTTGTTTGGAAAGAACATACAAGAAAGTAGTACATATTTGAAACAAAATAGTTCAATACGCATAGCCTAATCTATTTCAAAAGGTGAAATATGTGGGTATCATATAAAAGCTTGGGGACTTGGTATCACTGTATATCCCTCGTTGAAATTAGTTTTTTTAATAATAAAGAAATATGTGAAGTTCTTCTAGGAGAGCACATTTACCCTGTTGTTCAAATCACAAGTACCGGTTTCAGTACTGTCAAATTTACGGGAACCAGTGGCCTCTAATATGCAATTAAATGTATGTTTTCAGCGCAAGTTATGATAAGGTCAAGTTTTGACATAAAATGGCTGCAAATTTATTTTAACTTAAGACAAAATAACCATTCATGCTTAAAATTGCGAAATTTAACATAGGAAGAAATGGGGCTATGAATTAGTGGTGTTATGCCTATTACTGACAGATATGTGTAATTAAAAAATTTCGTTCGTGATAAACCTATATTCGATGCGTCTTAATAGAAAATAAAGAAATTGAAAAATAATTATGTATACATCAATTAACAAAATGAATTGATATTGATTACACACTTAAGCTTATGATTTAATATTATGTTAAAATATTATGCAGTTTCACACTATCATATTTGAGACAGTACCAGTAGATCGTTGACTTTTATCTGCTTGTTTGTGTGCGCTCGTTCATACATAACTATTTGTTTTTACTTTTGTTTGTGATTTTGAAAATAAAGTAAATTTAGTTTTAAACACAGTTAATTCGGATGTTATGACGATTGGTCCGTTTACACTCCCATGTACACCTCTTACTCATTTTGAAAGTTGAGGCAGTCCATTCGACGATACATGTTCACTAAAACTATCTGGAAAATTTATTGAACGGTTTGAAGTTGCACTACAAGACCACGGTAAAATTAAACAAATATCGACTAATTTTCTGATAAAACGATTCATATGTTTGCTCAAGTAGTTTATTGCTATAGAAATTGATTTCATAATGCCATATGCTACTTTTTTAAGCAAGTAAACTTCTTCAGTCTCGCTATATATAAATTGACATACGTCATAGCAACGATCTATTTTCAGGATGTCGTAGGATTTGCTAGTTTAAAGATTTTGTACAGATGACATTTACGGATTTCTACAAAGGTTCCTTTAGAAAATTGAAACAAGAATATCATGTTTTCTTTTTTTTTTTTTTACATCATAAGTACTTTAGCAAATTCGAAAATTTGTAAAACATTATGATTGTATAGTTTTACCAAAATTTCAAACATATAGTTTTAGATTATTTATTGATAGTAAAATTGGATAAAAAAAAAATAACCTTTTTATCTTATAAATAGCAAGGTGTTTGCCTTTGACGAATACTGTGCTATACTATCTATACATTTCCGTGCAACTCCTCTGAAACGAACCAATACAACATAATGTAATGTAAACTTTTTAACTTATAAGGACATTATGTACATTTAGATGTGCAAATCAATAGGAAATTGTGATTATTTTTTTGAAGGATCTATGCATGGCCATAAGAATATAAATGGAATTTTGGCCAAAATATACTACTGCAATAGTTTGTCATCGCAATTCCTCTGAAACCACACAACAGAACGTCATGATAAAAAGGACATACTAGTATGTAGATGTGCATATCGACAAGAAATTATGATTCAATATTTTTCCTATCAGTATTTCAACTTTGAACTTGTTGTCATCAATCTACTACAGTCGTTCAGTCCTGTTCTTTTCAGTGCAACTCTTCTGAAACAGTACAACAGAATGTAATGTAAACTTTTTAACTAATAAGGACATACTATGTAGATGTGCAAATCAATAGAAAATTGTGATTATGTTTTAGAAGGATCTATGCCCATAAAAATATAAATGGAATTTTGGCCAAAATATTTTTTTGAAATCTAAACTCCTCTGACATCACAGAAGAGGGGGGGCAAGGGGTTTAACTGTTATGCTGTTATGGGGCAATTTAATTCTTTGTTATCTGTTATTTTGAAAATATGTTTGCTGTTAGCTGTTATTGTCTTATTCTTTGTTAGCTGTTATTGGGCTATTAGTTTTTTTGTTATCTGTTATTGTGATAATGTATTTGCTGTTAACTGTTATTGAAAATTGGAATGTTAGCATTTTTTTTTGACAGTCAATATTCGGTATAAATTGAAGATCATTGGACATTGGGGTCTACCACTACTAATATGTTTGTCCCGTATTCAGAGATGGATTCCATTAACATTTACCCATCACAGAAGTGAGGACCAGGACAATTCAAGTATATCTTATGATTATCCTTTGTAATAAATTCCATTTTTTTATGAACGTGTATTTAGAACTATCTTAATTTTTTGTATGAGAATAATGTTCCTTGTTTCCCGTACGAACATATTAAATTAAAACAATTCTAATATGACAAAAAGGAAAACATATGGCCAGGAATATCTGACAAGGATCTCAATTAAGGACTAGGTCCTAACAACCAGTTAACCTTTTATATAATATGGTACATAGACTCAGCTCTGTGATTCTTTTCAAAGCAGAACCAAATGCATTGTACAATGAAAAAGGCCGACCGTGTAAGGGCTAATAGCCAGTCAATGTCGTTAAAAACTTCCATTTGTACAATGAAAGTTCCAACCATGTACTTGGGTCCGAAGCTGCACATAACTCATTACAAACAAAGATTTCTTTCGTCTCAAGCCATTGTTTCCCTTCTGTATTCTACTTACTAGTACACTTGGTACAACCAAAAACCTCAGCTGATAAAAAAAATGTTCAAATAAGGCCTTTGAAAATAGAAGATTAATTGCTTTTGGAGTGTCAAAATTCGTTCGAAGTACTTGATAAATTGCATGCTTATAATTGGTGCTTTTGATTTTGCTACCCTATATACCACTTTGCCTCATAGTCTTATTAAGAAAAATTCACACACCTCATTAAATGGTCATTTAGAAAAAGTCAGAATATTCAAACTCTTTTAGGTCATTTTTTTTTATTAGCAACAAAGGGAGCTTCAGTCAATATATATAAACAATACACCAACGTTTCATGAGAACTGCTGAAAGCATTTTTAAGTTATTTTTGAAAACTAGAAAATACCACCTTTTTCTTATGAACAAAATCCCTCAACTCAATAACATAAAATTTAAAATTAATAAAAATCGAAAGGGAGTTTACAACAATAGATATAAACATTTCAGCAAAGTTTCATGAAAACTGCTGAAAACATTTTTGTGTTAATGTCTGAAAACTGGAAAATCACCCCTTTTTAATAAATAAAACCCGTTAACTCGGAAACGTATAATCTAAAATTTATAAAAATTGAAAGTGACCTCATGTTAATAGATATAAACAATTCACCATAATTCCTTGCTTTGTTAAACGTTTTTTGAGATATTATCAGAAAACTGAAAAAAAACACCAATTTTATTGAATAAAAACCCATTACCCAGAAACTTAAAATCTAAAATTTATAAAAAAAAAAAAAAAAAAAAAAAAAAAAAGGAAGCTCACGTCAATAGATAATAACAATTTCCCAAAGTTTAATGCAAATTGGTTTAAAGAGTTTTTGAGTTAACGTCCGACATGTTGATAACAGACGGACAACAGTATGTATACCATAATACGTGCCGTAAACGAGCGTATAAAAAATATTATAATATATTGAGTAGTAATTTGAACACATTCTAGATACATAAATTAATACTAAAAACATAGTCAAAGAAAATGGAATGCATTACAAAGGATTATATCCGTAACAAGAAATACTGATTTGTCAAAGACCGAATTATTTTAATATTTCATTTACTGTTATCTGTTTTTGTCCATTTTAATTCCTTGTTATCTGTTATGAGCCAAATCAATTTGCTGTTTTGCTGTTATTGGGACCCCCCTTGCCCCCCCCTACAGAACATACTTTCATAAAACTTTGTAGTTAGTGAGGATATATTATTTTAATGCGAATATCTACAAGAAAATCTATATCAGTTGACTTTTGTACAGTTATGAGTCTCTTCACTTAGGAATCTGGTGAGATTCTATTTGTCCAGTGATAATGTTGGGCGTAGGATATTTGAGAGTGCTCACAAAAGTTTTCTAATTGTTCTTAATACTAGTATTCCGAACAATAGAGAACTTTTGTGCGCACTCTCGAACATTCCATATTTTTATATGTGTGTCCTATATTTCTCTATGCATTATACTTTAGTGGTTCATCTTGTGTCGATTTTAGCCATTACTCTCTATTCTGTAGAATCCATTCAGACCCTCACAACATGTTGATTAAGTTGTTATCATTCTATTCCTTTATTTGATGCTTTATTGCTTAATATAAACAATGCACCGGTCAATCTCTCAGAATTTTTGTGGTGGCTTGTGCTTTTGCTTTTAAATATTTTTTTTATTTTTTATTATAATATATAATTGAATAAACTTGAAGGAATAAAGATATAAGATGCAATAACACAGCACACTTGAGTGACATTTGAAAAAAAAAACGTTTGCAGACGCGTCTTCGCAAAGTCTGGATCAAGGGTTTCGTGTTCAGAGTGATAGAAGTTCTGACAATCAAGAATGACAATACCTTATTTTGACCAAACATTTGTTTAATTTTGTAATGTTGCTTTTATTATATTTGCATATGGTACTCGTGTCGGGTGCGCCCCGACCTGAACAAGCGTCTGCTCTTGTCCTGATATGTTTTTCCGTAACATTAGTATTCCTCCCAACGAAGAAGATGGTGGCACGGTAATATTTCTTGGCACATCAGGGATAATAATAGACTTTTAAGAATTTTCACCATTTTCTAACACTGCCAAAAATTATACATTCAGAGTTAAATGAAGTACTTTCATTTCTCTATTCAAAAATGAATTTGAATGTGTATTATGACCGTTTACTTTTTTATATTTTCAAAAACCTGGGGCCACTAGTGCTTTTATGTCTTTTGTTGTGCAGTGAATACAAAATTTTAAAAAAATCTCAAAAATTCATTTTCATCTGTATGTAAAACTATTTCATATTTTTCTACACCTGATTCATAGAGTATGTTCAGTTGATTCTGTATTGTTTGTCCAGTCGGCCCAAGACCACAATTAATGACCCCGCTTTTCGTTGTTCGCGAATATAGTTCCCTTTAATTATAGTGTATTTTTTCTTTATTTTTTTTCTTTCCCTTTCTCATACATTTCTTAGATTTTCTGGGGTGGAAATGAAAGAAGAGAGCTGAAATAAACTTTTGGATGTTTTATTTTAACTGATTTTGATCAGAAAAGAATGATTAGGTCAGGTGCAAAAAGGTAATATTTACCTTAAGTTTATCGGAACATCTCTAGAATAGCCTATAGGGGTATGGATGTGTATTGGTCAAATTTGAATTATGTATACATGCAATTTTTTTGAAAATTACATATATTTTTGGACTTGTACTGTACATTAGACACACACAAAAATAGACAAAAAGAATAGGCAAATTGTTTTCAATGCGACAAAACGTTATAAAGAAATGATAGAGGAATTAATTGTGGTCTCGGGCCAGTCACACCGTTCAGATACATTGACTTAGGTAAGAGAGCAACCCAATTTTGGAATGCAAATACTACCGTGCTACCAAAAAGTAGTACGCTCAAAGGGGAGATAATCAATCTATCAATTCGAGAAATTATTTAAATCGTAATTTAGTATCATTGACGATAATCTATAATATAAACATTATAAAAGGCATATTGATTATACTGTTATCAGCAAGTTAAATGCATGTAATGTACACATCCATATACGTGTCGGATTATTTCATATACCCTTAGTCCTGTAAGTATTAAATCTTTTTGAATATTTCATTGTAGAATATTTGGTAAAAAATTATGAGTTCATTTTTGAGTTGATCATAGTGTTTGCTTGTTTTTATTTTGGCTGGATGGGTAAGAAGAAAGGAAGGGGTCAGAGGTAACATTTTAATGTTTATCAAAAGAAGACTAAGTAGTACTGGATTTTGAATGTTCTGTGGATGCTGCAAGAGTGATCAAGAGTACATAACAATATTGAGATGCACAAGGCCAGGTATAATTAAAGGAGAGGCGAAAGAAACCAGGCTGTCGTTTCATAAATCAATCGCTAATACCGACTAACGTAGATTTTAGCGTGTAACTAACGACTACATAACGATTACGTGTACGTGCGTTTCATTATGCATGCGTAGACGAATCGTTAATTTTTTCAATCGCTATACAAGCGCTTTTTATTTTTAGAACGGGAAGTCTAGAATATCGCACTCTATCGTTGGAGGAAAATATGGTAGTAAACGATGCATATTAATGCAAGTAGATAATTTTAACCCGTTTTATAAAAAAAACTTATATAAAACTTTAATATTTTGATATAAATTTGATACCGAATTAAATGCAATTTAACAATGATGCAAGTAGCCATCAAAATGGTTCTGCCTTATTTGCACAGGGAGAGAAGCTTTTATTTACTTTCTTTCATTATACTCAAATTACGACGACGGGCAGAGCATGAGAGGGCAAGGTATACATTTTCCGTTACATTTATTATTAACACCTTGTTAAAATATTCTTTTTCGAAAATAAAAACAGGTAAATAGACCAAATAAAACTAACCATCGCAATGATATATTACGGTCGGTATAAGGGGAGGGTCTACATTTCTGTATTCTGTAATTCTTTTGACCATTTTCTCTATCCGTAAAAAATATGCTTATTCTGTAAAATTCTTGTGTTTAGTTCCTGCACATGGAGATTTCCTGATGTATTATAATTTTGACATGATACATCTTCTTGTCTTTATCAACGACAGATAAACGTATGACGACACTACCCGCACCCCCTTTTTTATAATCTGTCCCTGAATTGTATGAGGAATACCATTTGTCTATCAAACTGGGGGGGGGGGGGGGGGGATACTTTAATTTCTTAGTAACAGTTTAAATAAATCGGATAAGAAACAGAAGTTAAGATGACAAAGCCGGCGTGCAAAACGTTGACGGCAACTGTAGAATGCGCTGTTAAAAGATGTTTTATTCAATCTTGTTTAAAATATCTGTTAAACAGGAAGGGTTTAGAGAAAACGGTAACTATATGTGTAACTTGTAACATTAAATAAGCATACAATAGATTTTTTAACCTAAAATTTATACAGATTTAACATGTTTACCCGCATTTTCGTATTCATAACAGAATTTTTCGGACTCGGACAATTACGTTATACGAAATACCCCCCAAAAAATAAAAAAAAAAGTGAATGAGTTTGGAACGTAGTCCGCTATGTGTAAGAAGTAATAATTTGGAAGGATTGATATTTGAAAATGGAAGAATCGGCAAGAAAAATATGTAATTGTTATTATTTTTTTTTAACAATTAACTCGATATTCCAAATGTGCATATCAAGAGGTTTAAAAAAATCTGCAAAATATGAATTATTAAATAGTCCAGGGGCCAGTTTTCGAAAGTATCTTATTATTAAGACATGTCCAAAGTTACGATTTGTCATAACTTTTGTCGTGAAATGTTAAGACCCCTCGCAACATGACTTATGATGGTCTTATGATTTTCAACTAAAATTTTAATCCTTTTTCATGTATAATTTACGAAAACCTATTAGGGTCACATTTTTTTTTTAAATTTATCTCGTAATATATATCTTTTATAGATCAAATCCACAGGTTCAATTGATAAATAAGACACAACTATAAAGAACATCTCGATCCCTGAGGATACTATGTCGTTTCCACAAAATAGTTATCCCGTTCCCTCAGGATACCATGTCGTTTCCATAAAATAGTTATCCCGTTCCCTCAGGATACTATGTCGTTTCCACAAAATAGTTATCATGTTCCCTCAGATACTATGTCGTTTCCACAAAATAGTTATCCCGTTCCCTCAGGACACTATGTCGTTGCCACAAAATAGTTATCCCGTTCCCTCAGGATACTTTGTCGTTTCCACAAAATAGTTATCCCGTTCCCTCAGGATACTATGTCGTTTAAACAAGATAGTTATATCGATCCCTGAGGATACTATGTCGTTTCCACAAAATAGATATCCCGTTCCCTCAAGATACTATGTCGTTTCCTCGAAATAGTAATACCGTTCCCTCAGGATACTATGTCGTTTCCACAAAATAGTTATCCCGCTCCCTCAGGATACTATGTCGTTGCCATAAAACAGTTATCCTGTTCCATCAGATACTATGTCGTTTCCACAAAATAGTTATCTCGATCCCTGAGGATACTATGTCGTTTCCACAAAATAGTTATCCCGTTCCCTGAGGATACTATGTCGTTTCCATAAAATAGTTATCCCGTTCCATCAGGATACTATGTCATTTCCACAAAATAGTTATCCTGTTCCCTCAGATACTATGTCGTTTCCACAAAATAGTTATCCCGTTCCCTCAGGATACTATGTCGTTGCTACAAAATAGTTATCCCGTTCCCTCAGGATACTATGTCGTTTCCACAAGATAGTTATTCCGCTCCCTCAGGATACTATGTCGTTGCCATAAAATTTTTTATCCCATTCCCTCAGGATACTATGTCGCTTCCACAAGATAGTTATCCCGTTCCCTCAGGATACTATGTCGTTTCCACAAGATAGTTATCTCGATCCCTGAGGATAATATGTCGTTTCCATAAAATAGTTATCCCGTCCCCTCAGGAAACTATGTCGTTTCCACAAAATAGTTATCCTGTTCCCTCAGATACTATGTTGTTTCCACAAAATAGTTATCCCGTCCCCTCAGGATACTATGTCGTTTCCACAAAATAGTTATCCTGTTCCCTCAGATACTATGTCGTTTCCATAAAATAGTTATCCCGTTCCCTCAGGATACTATGTCGTTTCCACAAAATAGTTATCCCGTTCCCTGAGGATACTATGTCGTTTCCATAAAATAGTTATCCCGTTCCCTGAGGATACTATGTCGTTTCCACAAAATAGTTATCCTGTTCCCTCAGATATTATGTCGTTTCCACAAAATAGTTATCCTGTTCCCTCAGAAACTATGTCGTTTCCACAAAATAGTAATACCGTTCCCTCAGGATACTATGTCGTTTCCATAAAATAGATATCCCATTCTCTCAAGATACTATGTCGTTTCCACAAGATAGTTATCTCGTTCTTTCATAGCCGCATTCTGCCATCGTTCAGAATTATCGAGATTCAGAGATCTTAAATGAGTATTCGTTACCGTTATTTTTTTGTGAAAAAAATATGTAATTCGTCAAAAGCAGTCGATTGTTTTATCGTGTTTAAAAAAATGTACATGTTATCGTCATGCACCGAAATTACAGTTCACGTCATTTGGCAAGAATTTTCTTATCTTTATTCGTTCTGAAGGTACCCCCAATACGATCTTCTTTTATGTGGCTTTCGCCTGAATATTATTTTCACAAGTTTGTAGTGCCAGTTATACAATGAAGCTAGAGAAATGATTTTCTTTTATTAATCAGAAATATGTACTATGCTATATCATTTAGGCTTAACTTCACTATTGATGGTGATCGTACATTTCAGCGAATAGATATAAGAAGATATGGTATGACTGCCATTGAGACAACTCTCTTGTAAATCTGAATACATTTTTTAGTCTCTACAATCTTATGTCAAAATTACACAACGATTCTAAACATGCAATTAAAATGATGAATTCTTAAATTCTCTCATTCCAATCCTGACCAGTCTTATCATTTTACATGCTACGAAATTTATTTATAAAGCGAGACATACCGATAATAGTTTACGATGTCAGCTTCGGGTCGGGTCAAACATTTCCGTACAGTTCGGGTTAAGTTTGTTAGAGACATCAATAACTTTGTCAACCCTTCGTACAATTTCATGAAATGAAGTATCCAGTGAGAGTGAAATTTTAAAAATAATTATTTTCATTTTCTTTTTTTTTTTACTGGTTAATACTTGTTTTTTAACCTGAGTTCAAGGTAAAGTGATATATGATTATTTTCTGAGACAAGTGCTTTTGACCATCCACAAGATCTTGTGGTCATCCGATGTTCAGTACTTCAGTACTTTGATCGTCATAATATGTTTTCTTTGTTCATATTTACATTCATTTTGCTACTTTTGTAGATAAGATATGTTTAAACTAAATAACGTTCTTTAAATTATTTATATCGTTCTTTTTTCAATGTTTAAAACTTTAAGGTACTAGTATAAAGGTTATTTTCGGTAACTGTTCCTTTGGCTATCGAACCATATCATTTTCATAGTAATAATAACATTTGCAAAAGCTTTAATATTTCATATTACTATCGAAACATTTTAAGGGGAGTTAATACCGTTCTGTGTTGTTGCATACCCGAAATTTGATTATTCAATTTCCAATTTGATGCATATTTTTCGTCTGTAGTGTAGCATGTGTAGGTAAGGAACAAAACTATCTGTGTACATCACAGACACTTGTTTTTGTCATTAGGAAGGTCAACTACTGTGGATTAATTTATTTTCGTGAATAAAGGAAAAATTGCAATTTTATTGATATTGAATTTCGTGCTTTCGTCCTTTTGCCAATTTATGCATACAAAGCCTATAGAAAGAATAATAAATTCGTTGACTTAAATTATAGATTCACCTGTACCCACGAAAGCCATGAAAATTTGTATTCTACAATTAATGTTGAATACAGCACAGTATCAAAATATCTAACAAGTGCATTGAAATGTTTTTTTGTTTTTTTTTTATTAATATACCATTATACCCTTCCAATATCTGTTTGAAAGAGTACTGTTTCTATTTTTGCTAACAGCTAAAGATTTAGATAGTTTCTAATGCCTTCGTGGAATAAAAATTAAAAACAAAACATTAATATTATTTTAACCGGAGTAATTATAATTGGACAAAAAAGCACCCCCTGCCAAAACGCGGACGTGACAGAAGACACCTTTTAGAAGCGTCAACAGTAAACATTTGGTAGGCAATTTAATTTGTCCATGGATGCTTTTGTTCATACATGTATCACAAACAAATGGTTTGATCCAGATATTTCTTATTGTTATGTTGAAATAACTTGTTATACGTCCCACAGCCCACCTTGTATTCTACCTATGCGTAATGTGAGTAATTTAGGATAAGGTTTTCAAATCTTTTAATAACATTAATTTGTTGTTTAACTAAATACTTTTGACATCAGAAATAACTTTTCGTGAAAAATTAGTTAAACCGCCAATACATCACTTTCAATTCATCATGCTTTGCATTGGCTAAAGCCAATTTTGTCGGGTATGGAACCAGTCTACGGTTGAGAAGTTATTTGTTTAAAAAGTGTAATAACAGAATTACTATTATTAACAATTTGGGGTTCAAGGCTAAATATCTTTTTTTACTTATCGATGACCTATGTTTTTTTTATTTGCTCATTGTTCAAGCAATATTTCGTCTTTTTATATTACAGTTTTGGAACAAGTTTTTTTTTATGTTCCGATAAAAATATGTCAAGACCTCTATTTTCCTATAATTTCATTTAAAAAAAAAAGTAATACTTTGAGGTAAAATAGTCCGGGACCCCCTATTTTTTTGTCAACCAATAGTCTAAGCTGGAATCCACTTGTATTCGCTACACTCAAATTATGAACAAAGTGTAGTAGTCAGCCAAGAACCAGCTTACCAATAGACCACTTTCTCGAGTTCATCCGTCACCCGAAAAAAACTCGTCAATTATACGCGCCTTTATGACGTCATTTACCAAATAGAGGGGTCGCCTGTATCCCTGCACTATTTACGTTCATCAAGCGTATTAGTAATCGTCATTGTGCAGGATAAACTAGAAATAATGCTTGTTCTGTAGATACTTAATAACAATTCCATAATGACAGCAATGCTGATTGTCAATTTTGAGAATTCAATTTGCCGAATAATTCGTACAATATAGAATTATAGTTTTCCAACCACTCGCTCAACATTGGAATGGAAGTGACGACGCCCCTAAACGCACAAATGACGTTCACTAAAACCAGAGTTTTTGACGGAAATGCATCGAACTCGAAAGTTGTCTATTGTCCATTTGCCAATTACCGATTTGATTCTGTTATTACACTTTTGGCTGCTTATGTTTGTTTTGTTTTTACCTAATTCATTGGAAATTTATTGGTTTAAGTAAATTTAAAATTACAGGAACAAGTATAGTTTTATCTATTTGTTTCAAGCTTTTGTTTTTTATGACACATACATTTAAGGCTAAGTGAACGTAAATGCAAACCTCTAGAGGAAACCGGGAAAAAGAAGTGCTTCGTTAGTTACGCAGGTTATATTCTTTACTCCAAGAAATAAAAGGAAATGATAACACACGAAAGAAATAAATTCGTTTCGTCTATCACGAATCCATACAAGTACGCCTGTGCTGTCTCAACACCTCAAAGAAATTATCTGAGTGACTCCAATTAGAAATCAGAGTGTCCTACTGTTATTCGATCTCAGGTTGGCTCTCTTGTCACTCGTTTTGTTTTAGACAAAACACTCGAGAGGGTATACATTAATATGGGGATGTATATTACAATGTAAATAATATAAAATCGTGATAGAGACCCCTTCATTGTTTTTAAGTAGTATGAGCTGTTTTCAGCCAACACCAAACATTTTTTTTAAGGTTAAAAATCATGAAAAGCAAACCAAATTTATATATAAAGGCAACAGTAGTATACCGCTGTTCAAAACTCATAAATCCATGGACAAAAACCAAAATCGGGGTAACAAACTAAAACCGAGGGAAAAGCATTAAATATAAGAGGAGAACAACGACACAACACTAAAATGTAACACACACAGAAACGGACTAAGCATCAGACAAAATCCCACGAGAATAACAAATATAACATCAAAACCAAATACATGAATTTGGGATAGACAAGTACCGTGACACGTCTTATCGCAATGTGAAATTACACTCAAAAATAAGAGAAAACAAACGGCGCAACGTTAAAATGTAACACACACAGAAACGAACAATAATATAACAATGGCCATATTCCTGACTTGGTACAGGACATTTTTAAAGGAAAAAATTGTGGGTTGAACCTGGGTTGAACCTGGTTTTGTGGCATGCCAAACCTCGCACTTTAATGGCAATGTTAAATATAACATTGAAATGACAACATAATTTTACACGACTTCAATACAAATAAATAGGATAACGTATTAGACAAAGAAACACATGATTAATGAATAACAAAAAGCATCAGGTTTAAAATTAAATACGTCAAAAACGCGCCTTGTCCACACAAGACTCACCATTGACGCCCAGATATAAAAGATCGAAAGCGAAAAAAAGTACAAAGTTGTACAGCACTGAAGATCAAAAGTTGAAAAAGACTGTGTCAAATACGGCTATGTTTTTATGCTTGGGATAAGAACATCCTTATTATTTAGAACAATTAATGCTATTGCAAACAGTAAATTTTATCAAATGAATATAACAGATATACATAATGAAACTGAAGTATTAACTCATTACAGAAAACAAACACGAATATATAATGCAAAGACCAACACAGAATAGACACATCCGACACAGTCCAAGCCTCAACGCAGTAAATTGTGAAAATGACGTCACATACGATGGTGAAAAGGCATTAAAAATTATATTCGCGATAAACATTCAATCATATCATAAAATATTTTTATGAAAGGATATACTGCGTTATTATTCCAAAAAGTTAATTGTATTGCAGAGCTCAAATAGCTGAGTACGGTGAACTCTGTACTGGATATTGTCAAAATGAAAAGTAAAGAATTGCGTAGCTCATATGTAACGTATATGCACTGTGTTACGGAGATTGTTTTTCCATGTTTTCGTAATAATTGAATTTCATAACTATACTCTTATACCTAAATCAATTCCAGGCAGACGATCACGAAGATCTAATAGCTGATGTAAGTTTTGTTTGAACACATGTACGACTCAAAATGGAGAAGCCAAGTAAAAAGGACGTAGAATTAGTTAACGAAATTATGAAACACAAAGGAAAAATGATTTTAGACAGTGACCAATTCATGCTTATAAAAACCACACTTATTCCATTGCCTAAAGTTGTAAGTTTGTCTAATCTTCTGGAACTTGCCAAAAACTCAATGATAAGGATACAAGAAACATACAACAAGAACACAAACAAATGTTATGATAATCCTGAGTTCTTGAAATGCTCGAAGTTATTGCAAGAAGTTCTTTCTTCACTCTCATATTATGATTTCTCTCTTGAGAGGTCAGAAATGATTAAAGAAATTGAGCAGTATGAAAAAGACTTTAAGATAATTGAAATATTTTCGGAAGTTTCAACAGACCTTTTGAAAATCAGAGACGATACAGAATGTCCAGGCATGCAAGGTGAAAATATCAAATCATTGAATACATTGTTGTCATATTTAGTGCATACGGCAGAGGATGACCGTGAATTGTGTAACAAAATAGCACAACTGACAGAGTTCTTAAAAGCAGCAACTAAAAATCTTGAGCTGTGGAGAGAGCCTTACTTCAGTAAAAGGAGTAAGCAGGTATTTCAAAATATTTCAAAAAATCAACGAAAATTTTATATATTTTTCGCGAATAAAAACGATTTTTTATAACACCAATATGCAGTACTTGATCTGAAATTATATTGAAATATTGTAGACGTCAAAAGAGACAAACAGTTCCTTATGTTAAGTTATTGATTAACTGTTTCACATTTTTTAACTCGGTATTGATTTATTCCTAAATCCCAAAACACAAAGCGATTTACACGATTGGCCGAAAAATATTTTTTCGGTAAATCATTTTATTATCGTAGATGGAATTAGCACATTTATATAAATCATTATTATGCAGGCATAACATTTATGCTAATAATCAGGAGTCGGTTTCACAAAGACAACTTACGACTAAGATTGCTCACAAGTATACTGAATTGTTCATGTCTTACGATTAATTTTAGTCGTAAGTATGTTTGCGAAACCTACTCCAGATGCTCAGTTTGATGCAACTGTCATACAAAAAAAGTGAGAGGTTTAGGGCTATTAGACCAGGTTCAATCCACCATTTTCGACATTTGAAAATGCCTGTACCAAGTCGGAAATATGAAAGTTTTGAATTTTCCTCGCAGTTCGGTATTTATGTTATTTTACTTTTTATTTAAATCTATAATACCTTGGTATGCAAAAGTCCATTCAAGGATTTTATTTAAAAGTTAGTCTACCATTACCTTTTTAGTTTTTCAAATTTACTTTTTTTACTGAAACCCTAATATATATACATTATTTTTTTTTTAGATGACAGAAGGTGAAGATATCCTTGAACTTCTTTGTCGTATGCTGTATATAGTTACTATGTTTGAAGAAAATATTGAAAGAATTCGGGATGTAAAATGTATTGAAACACTGACACCTTATCTTAATTCGGCCGACAATGGAATTCGGCTTCTCAGTTTAGCAGTCCTGAGTAATATAGCGAATGAATCTGAAATTCAGACTTTGAAAATCAACGATGGCATCATTAGGTATTTGGTATGGGCAGTTTCCATGGCACTTAAGACTGAATGCGAAGTTTGGGACATATGGTCACTAACAGAGCTAGCAAAAAGTAAGAATAACTAACTTAACGTGAATGATATTAATAATGAATTATTTAAAAAATGAAATACATGTTAGAAACGAAAAAGGAGTTCATTTCAATTATTTTTTATTCTCAATTGATTATTCTTCCCTATTGATTACTTTTCTTAATTAATCACTTTTCTCAATTAATTATTCTCATCAATTAATTACTCTTCTAAAGTAATTCTTCTTTTCGTACATTGTACCTAATACTTTGTTAAGGAAAGTTACTGAAAGTAAAGAAGTCGCCATACTGACATTATCAACCTTTACTTGTTTTCTTTATCAACTTTTCAATGTTATGATTCGTTCTATTTTTTACAGTTGTAAAACAGGTGGCCAGAAATGATACAAACCGAGGATTATTGGTACAGCATGGTGTAGTGCCACTTCTTGTTGAAATTGCAGAACAAGGGGAAACAGAAGAACAATATGGTAAAAATATCCTCTTTACACTTTTTAAGTTTTTGTACATTAAGGATTTGGTTATTCGTGTTATAATTTAAGTTTTTGTTTTTCATATACACCTTTAGATTGCCATTCAAATGATTTGTATATGGTGTTCTTGACAAAGGTAAATCCAGAAAAGAGCGTTGGTCGCACGAAATACATAAATATAAAACGTTGATGGAGAAAAAAAAGAGATGTGGTATGATTACCAATAAGACAACTATGGGGTATAGGCTTTTCTCATTGTTGAAGGCCGTACGGTAACCTATAGTTGTTAATTTCTGTGTAATTTTGGTCTCTTGTGGACAGTTGTCTCATTGAAAATCATACCACATCTCCCTTTTTTATACACATGTATGATATACAGCAACAATTGACAACCAAAGATGTTCAGGCTCTTAACTTGGGACAGGTACATACATAATGTATAACCTGGCACAATGGTGAACAAAACAAACTGTGTACAAGCTATAACAATCGGGAAGGAAAGAAGGAATACAAGTTACAAAAACACAGACCAGGGATCTCGGTCATAAAACTTTCGAGTCAGTTTTTAGTACTCGTACTCCAAATTTAACCAATCATAATACTGGATTTCATGTTTCAAGCACGATTTTTGTGCTCCGAACACTGAGTAAAGTTTTATGACTTCAAGCCCAGACGTGACAGTATTTTTAAACGATTTTACAATAAAAAGGACACCAAGCATATATCCGAAAGTAGTCGCATTCACTAGCTTCAAAGCCAATAAGACTAATAAAAATCAGGTATCTTAGACTTTAGTATCTATCAGCACATATCCCGAATCCAATAAGTTTTTCATATAAGGGTAAAGACGCGATTAATAGCCAGAGAAAAACATGATTTTGTGCAATATAAACACACAGTTAAGGAAAGATAACTTGTTTTGTTATATTCATCAATTTGGATGAGGGTGAGGGCGGAAGAAACTTTCAAAGAATAATGATAAATTGTATTTGGAATTATGCAAAACATGTTTTAGGTGGCTTTGCAACTTAACAGAATCACTTGATTAATTTATAATTTTACATAAAGTGTACCTGAACTGCAGTTTGGATCATCATATATTACTTCACGGGTTTTGACTATGGAAGTAACGTGATGAAAGTTAGTAATAACTGTTAGTTAAATATTGTTATCTTTTGGATCATGGAAAACAAAAAAATCCTTGTCTTGATTTTTCTTAAATTTTTGCCCGATATCGTAAATGTAACCTTAAAAAAAACTGCAGTGAAACATTTCATAGTATTTAAATATATTTTACAGAAGCTGTTTGTAGTCTCTCGAATCTATCACTTGACAAACAGAGCAAATCACAAATGATAGAGACGAAACATTGGAAAATTATTGAAACCCTAGAAAAACTGGCTAAATCACCCGAAGAAGCCGTTCAAAATATCAGCAAGGAGGCTTTGTGTACACTACATAACAATCAGAGTATGTTCAATTACAAATTTGTGCTTTAAAAAAGATTTTGTTTGCAATTTATAGCTCGAAAGTTAGTGCTGCCCTTTTGAAGTCATGCGATTTAACAGGTAAATACACAGTTTGTAAGTTTGAATTCTGATGTTTTGTTTAAAAGAAGAGCGTTTCTACTCAGTTAAACGTTAATTCCCTCATGCAGAATTGGTCTTTGGGTATATTTACGTCATTTATAGTCATATAGCTGTTAAACTGTTTCGTTTATGTACATCCTTGGCTTTTAGATATTCGACACGAGGTTAATCCAGAAAAGGGCTTCGAACTCATGAAATTGATTATGTGTTGTTAATGGACGCCAAGACTATGACTCAACACAATGTATAGCCTGTTGGTTGATATTTCTTAAAATGAATTATCTAAGGTGTTAGTTTAAATATGTTGAGATTGGTGCTATTTACATTATAGAATACATAAAAACATATTGCCATTTTAACAGCACAACTAAGCGAATGCTTACAAGAAATCACATCGGAAGAATCTAATGACAAGCAGGTATGCATATTTAAAGCTTCAGTATAATACGATGGCAAATTTTCCATGACCTCGGACATAAAACAGAACGTAAAGAAATCAGTGTGTCCATATATAATTGATAGTTTTCCATTTTAATTCACAAATGCTGTATGCGTCTAGAGTGAAGGTAACATATTCCAAAATATGAATAACGAGCATTGTCATAATTTTATGATTTGTCTGCAAAAAGAATGAAAAACAGAAGAATATCTGTTCCGGACCATATGAGTATTTGGATCATACGCGTATGGTTCGACCGACTGACTGTTTATTCCTTGGTTAGAATTTATATAGTAAAAAGTAAAATCACAAAAATACTGAACTCAGAGGAAAATCAATTCGGAAAGTCCATAATCACATGGCAAAATCAAATAACAAAACGCAACAAAAACGAATGGACAAGAACTGTCATATTCCTGACTTGGTACAGGCATTTTCAAATGTAGAAAATGGTGGATTGAACCTGGTTTTATAGCTAGCTAAACCTCTCACTTGTATGACAGTCGTTTCACATTCCATTATATTGTCACCGATGCTTGAACAAAACAAACAGACACAATAGTTAAAAATGTCAAGAATAGGAGTACAGCAGTCAACATTGTGTTATCATATTAATCACTATAAAAACAACAAATGTAACGAAGAAGCACACATCAAATTAACATCCTAATTTTGATTATATTATACGATTTTTTTTGTCTATGTAAAATGCACCCAATAATTTTTGCTCTATATGATAATGTGCGGCTCCAAAACCTATATACATGTATGTGTCATGATATTACAGAAATCACCTTACCGTGACATCAGTACTAAAAAATAATTTGTAACATCAAGGATAGAAAACTAACAAGCGATAGCCTTTCAAAAAGTGCTATATTCGACTCTTAGCTGATGAAAATGGAAAGTGCTCTCGCTTTGTAGATTAATTCATTTACTAAAATAGCCACGTGCATCAATCAACAAATTTTACCACACACGTGAGGTCACACGTTATGAAGTAGTATCGTTTAACGTTCTTGTTTACTCCAGAAGATTCGTCTATTTATAGATAAAAGTTACCTGTGTAAAATCTAATTGCTAAAAAAAAGAGACGACAAATCCGATACTCTACGGGTTTACTAGGTTTGGATTGTTCTAATCAATCAATAAATTTTGACTATTCACGTCTCGTAATATCTTCCAATCAGGTAGCAAGAAAAATTCACGCCCTAAGTGTCCATCGTTCAATTCTTAATATCGACTCCTAGGAGTCGATAATTATTTTCAATTTGGCATCAGCTTAACTTTGAAATATCAAAAGTTATATATTCAACTCAAAGCAAATAATACATTTTTATTTTACCCTGTCATATACGCTAATGATACCGCTATTATATCCGCCTATCTTATCTTTATATATATATGACATACATTCAGAGTATTTCTGATGAAGAATCGTCACCAGAAGAAATTAAATTGTTATCATGGAACATCGAAGGTCTTTCTAACGTTAACATCAAGGAACGGACGAGTGCTGTAATCGCATTCATAAACAGGTAATTATAAAAAAGAAGATGTGGTATGATTGCCAATGAGACAACTATCCACAAAAGACCAAAATGACACAGACATTAACAACTATAGGTCACCGTACGGCCTTCAACAATGAGCAAAGCCCATACCGCATAGTGAGCTATAAAAGGCCCCGATAAGACAATGTAAAAACAATTCAAAGTCTTTAAACGAGAAAACTAATGGCCTTATTTATGTAAAAAAATGAACGAAAAACAAATATGTATCACATAAACAAACGACAAGTGTTCCCTATGATAAAATAGTAACTGCATAAGAGGGTCGAAAGATACCAGAGGCACATTCAAACTCGTTGATCATCTGACAACGCCATCGCTTCAAAAGAAAAAGACAAACAAACAATAGTTTACATAACACAATATAGGAAAATAAACACTAAGCAACACAAACACTGCAACAAAGTCAGTATGAAAAAATATATTGGATGAGTTCTAGTATTGGAAAGATTGGATTTACAACTTTATTAATTTCTTTTAATATCCCAGATATTTTGTATTTTGGATAATAAGAACATATGAGGATAAAAAAAAAACTTTAAGGCGTTTCAATTTTGAGAAGATGCTTTGAAGACTCTCATGCTTATTATTGCTTTCAAGAAGCAGAAAAAATATTTACCACGAATCAGAGATACATTTTTAAAAACATAAAACTTAAAAAAATTCATTAAAGACTCTTGTTGAATGTTCTCTGGCTATTTTCATATAAGTATACTTTCTACTGAACCTGCAATCAACGACAGTAAAGATTTTGAATTTATTTGAAACATAATTATGTGACTGGTGGTAGTTTAGATTTTAAACAATTGTAAAGATTCCTGTTTTTTGTAAAAGTCTAAAGTTTTACATTTTGATGTTGTCAGTTAGTCCTTTCATCTGTGCGTATATCATCAAATTCTTATCTACATTCATTCATAACAAAAGAAGCTTACAGTCCAAATTTACAGTTTCCTATAGACTTTTATAAACAAAGATATAAGAAGATGTGGTTTGAGTGTCCATGAGACAACTCTCTCATCCAAGTCATAATTTGTAAAATTAAACCATTGTAGGCCAAAGTACGGTCTCCAACATGGATCCTTGGCTCACAATAAACAGCAAGCTATAAAGGGCCCCAAAAATGACAGTCATGTGTAAAAGCAGTCAAAAGGGAATACCAGAGGTCTAATATATATACATGTATAAAACGAGAAACGAGAGCCACTTATGACTTATGAACCACATCAACACACGAGAACTACTAAAACAGTTATACTTAATTTTGATTGTAGTGAAAGACCTGATGTAATCTTTCTACAGGAAGTCATTGTTGATACGTTGGAGATGCTGTCCAGGAAGTGTCTAGATTATACGTTCATAGAATCAGCTGTTGAAAGTTATTTCACTGTCATTATGGTGAAACACAAGGTTGCACAGGTTACGGACTCGAAAATCATTCCTTTTACTAGTAGTACACAGGGAAGAACGTTACAAAAAGTGGAGGTACAGTAAAACATTGATGATATTTTTAAATTTGAGCTTGCTTACCCCTCTTCCTCCGCCCCAAGTTTTTGATGGGGCTCGTGTTGCTTAGTCTTTAGTTTAATATGTTGTGTCTTGTGTAGATTTTCTGTTTGTCTTTATCTGTTTTAGCTATGGCGTTGTCAGTTTGTTGTCGATCTATCATGAGTTTGAATGTCTCTCTAGTATATTTCGCCCCTCGTTTTATGGGGTTCGTGTTGTTTATTCTTTAAATTTCCATGTTGTGCCATGTGTCTTATTGTTTGTCTGTATGTCTTTTTCATTTTTAGCTATGGCGTTGTCAGTTTATTTTAAATTTATGAGTTTGACTGTCCCTTTGGTATTTTTCGTCCCTCTTTTTAACAAGTTTGAAAATTTGAATAATTTGTTCGTTCAACAGTTCAAAGTTTCCACACTATACCATGTTTTATCCAGATCACGACTTGGGTTAACTTTCTAGTTTTAAAATAATATTTACTTAAATATCAAAGATTAAGGCAGGTCATTTTTTAATAAATCATACTAGGAGCGTGCAAGCATAAATAAAGGCAACAGTATTATACCGCTGTTCAAAACTCGTAAATCGACAGAAAAAAAAACAAATACGGGTTAAAAACTAAAGCTGAAGGAAACGCATTAAATACATGTATATAAAGAGAACAACGACACAACATTAAAATGTAACACACACAGAAACGAACTAAGAATTAGACATAAAATTCTTTAGTGTCAACCGAAGTAGATCGACAGTCATTTTAATCAAAGTGATAAAAAACAATGAAACATTTTGATTTTAATTTCTTGCAACAAATGGAAAATGAAACGGTATACAGTATATTCTTATTTAATATGGACTCGTTTTCAAAGGTTTCAATAATATAATCACGCCAAACAAACTATCACTATATCTGTTTTAGTGTACAATAAAAGCTTTACCTTGTGTGTTGATGACATCACATTTGGAAAGTATGAAAACCAATAGCGATGAAAGGAAACATCAGATGAAAAGAGCTCTACACCATGTGGTAAATGCTAGTCGAAATAGGACTGTTCTTTTTGGCGGAGACTTTAACATTAAAGACAGAGAGGTAATTAATGAGGATTTAAATTATAATTAAAACAAATTGGAAGCTGCTGCCAAGTCAGAACTGCAGCCGGTCCCTTGGGTGTATTTTGTTCCAAATGAAGCGACATTCTTGAATCCATGGGATTTTAAGTATAGACTAATATATGTAAAATGTAAATTGTTCCCAATACTAATGATTTTCTAACCCATGTATAGTTTACCTAAGCTGAATTTGGCATTTTTTCTGTTGGAAATTTGGTTCATCAATGCTTTCCATATTTCACTTGCTTAGGCCTTTAAACTGTTATGACTAGTGCGTCACTGATGAGTATTTTTTATTAACAATACTGATTCATTGTTCATTTTGTTTTAACAGAACATCTAACATGTCTAATTTGTCTTAAAATGTGTCTGTTATTACTGTGAATTTCATATTCTTTTTGATTATCATAAGTATTTTACTTGTAGATACGTGAAATGAAGGGACTTCCTAAAGGTGTCCTGGACCTTTGGATAGAAACTGGAAGGAACAAAGACACACAGTTTACGTGGGACACATCTATCAACACAAATCTGAAATTGACTGAAAATCAAGACTTCAAACCTAAAATTAGATTCGATCGCATTTATATGAGACATCCAAAAACAGAACCCGTTATATCTCCAGTGTCGTTTCAGTTGATTGGTCAAGAAAAAATTCCCACTTGTGATTGTTTCCCTAGTGATCACTGGGGTATTCTTGTACATTTTGACATAAACAAAAGTAATACAAAATAGTCAGAATGCTACCACATACAATGTATATATTGACTGAACTCTTATTTGTCATGCAATGATCGAACAGTTACATTAGGTTTCGTAATGTGGCCGTCGATGATTTACTGCACTGTGATAAGCAGTATAGTGACGCTTGTACATTTAAGCGCTTTTATGCGCGTCGAACTACTATTACTTCTAGTTGTCAGTAATACTGCACCCTGTTGACGTTGTTGTTCAGTGATGGGATTAACGGTATTAAATGCACAAAAAATGTAAGCAGATGCGATATAACTTCGAAAATAAAGTTGTATTATATACTCCGGTACAAGACGAAGTATATTTAAACTGCATTAAGCAATAGGTTATGGATATTTCAGTGCATATATTTATTCCAGATTTGAGTTTTTGAGGTTTTAAAAATTATGAGGCCAATCACATGTTGATGGTGGTATTTATCTTTCTTAACCCAGTCGTGTCCGGACATTAATTGAATACGTCTTAAAAGTAATGGTATATTCAAACAAATAAAAGGGTTTCAAGTGGTTTCAATATGATCGTTGACAAATCTATTTGTGTTTTGTCCAGATTGACTCAATTTTGATTTGATTACGTTCATATTTAAATTGTCATACTCTTTTTTTAATTATGCGCCGGTAAATAGTTGTCTTAGTAACTTTCTAATTGTGTTTTGTCGGCCTTTTGGTGTGTGAATTGACATGTATACTGTTGTGAATTATCAGTGAAATTAAAAATAATAAATATGGGAACACATGACTTGTATTGAATTTGAATTATTGAATAGAGAAAGAAAAAACGAGGATGGAAAAAGAAAAGACAACAGCCGCTTACAGATAATTGAGAACAATAAGAAACCATCGATGACCTTGGAAATTGAATATCGCCTTGTTTTACTGAATAGCAATCTTTTGAATACTTCATCTCGTCATTTTGACCATACTACAACATACATATAACTAAATCCTGATTGAAATATGAAACGTTCTTTTACGCTTGTTCTACATGTAAAGCATGAAGAAAAACACGTATTATTTTCTTATAATATTTTCTTTAAATGTGGAATGGAACATTATTCAAGGCATTGCAATAATGTTTACGCTACCAATTTTACTGCTGCAGCTAATTTACATATCAACAAAGTATTTCGATATAGTTATTCTCGAGGATAAATCTTTAGAAAGTCAAAAACCAATTACAAAATGTTAAACAGCTTGATAAAACCTACAGAAGAGGATATTTTGTAAGGGAGCCTTAGGCTATTCGTCATAACTTCGTTTTTGAAAGTGTTTCGCAAATGGTTTATTCGAGCTCCACAAAAAGTCTTGTGTAGACGTAAAACATCCCAAATATAAGCCTGGTTTCTTTTATTGATTTTTTCAAAAAAACTAAGGATTTTCTTATCCCAGGTATAGATTACCTCAGCCGTATTTGGCACAACTTTTTGTGAATTTTGGATGCTCAATGCTCTTCAACATTTTACTTGTTTGGCTTTATAAATGTTTTGATATGAGCGTCACTGATGAATCTTATGTAGACAAAACGCGCGTCTGACGTACTAATTATAATCCTGGTACCTTTGATAACTATTATAAGTTTTCACAACCACGGGATTGTGCAACTAGCTGCTGAAGGATGAGGGTCTGAATGTGGGTTACAGAATAGAGTGCAGTGCGCAAAATGTACACATTAATGCGCTCAAAGACAATGCATAGAAAAAATAGGGAAAGAAATATAGAATAGCGAATAATGGAGTGCTTGTAAATATAGAGAACAACATATTACAAAATAAATATTACCTTAATATTAATACACACAGAAACACAAAGAGACTGGGGAAACTAAATGTGTTTGCGACCGTGAAACATAATTTGGACTTACAGTGCCAATTGTCAGGCAGCAACTTTACATGTTATTTAAGGAATGCATAGCGGGCTATTTAACAGTGTGCACCACATTTTTTATGTTATTTCGAATAGACAGAAAAAAATATTACAGTAATTTCTTATGATTAAAATCTAAATTCCATGTTAAACCGTAGAAAACCATGAAAATACGTTGATGACGTCACGGTCACATGACTAAATTATGTCTATGGGTTCATAACAAAATAACGTCAGCCAATCAGAATACGCGTTACATCCAAAATTGAATTATAGCATTATATATAGTATATATATTTTGTTTATATAGATTAGACCGTTGGTTTTCCCGTTTGAATGGTTTTACACTAGTAATTTTGGGGCCCTTTATAGCTTGTTGTTCGATGTGAGCCAAGGCTCCGTGTTGAAGGCCGTACTTTAACCTATAATGGTTTACTTTTTAAATTGTTATTTGGATGGAGAGTTGTCTCATTGGCACTTTCACCACATCTTCCTATATCTATATAACTTTTGTTAATCCAACGATCAACAACATAAATATAAAGAACTACTCTAGTGGGGTCATCGTTCGGCCTTCAACAACAAGCTTTACATAGAACGCTATAAAAGATTCACAGATGAAAAATGTGAAATAATATATCGTGTACCTTGAATGAACAAATGCAAAATGAGAGGGGTAGAGGGCAATACCTTTTTATACTATAAAAAAAGAAGATGTGGCATGATTGCCAATGAGACAACTATCCACAAAAGACCAAAATGACACAAACATTAACAACTATAGGTCACCGTACGGCCTTCAACAATGAGCAAAGCCCATACCGCATAGTCAGCTATAAAAGGTCCCGATAAGACAATGTAAAACAATCCAAACGAGAAAACAAACGGCCTTACTTATGTATATATATATAAAAAAAAAATGAACGAAAAACAAATATGTAACACATAAACAAACGACAACCACTGAATTACAGGCTCCTGACTTGGGACAGGCACATACATAAATAATGTGGCGGGGTTAAACATGTTTGCGGGATCCCAGCCCTCCCCCTAAACTGGGACAGTGATATAACAGTACAACATAAGAACAAACTATAAAAATCCGTTGAAAAAGGCTTAACTCATCAGATGGACAAAAAATACAGGTGGACGTGGCCGGGTACTTATACATCCCGACACAATAAGACACAATGAACAGATCTGAGAGAACTCGCAGTTATCTGACAGCTGGTTCAAAGCCACTAACAATTATACTAACCTGTTTTGCCCTTTTCCAAGCTTGTGCTAACTGATATAAATTAAAACGTTTAACTGTGTTCAACCCACTGTGTTAATTAACTGTTGTCAACATTTTTGCATTTTTTGTTAACTGTTTTGGCCAAAATCGAGGTGTTGTTAGTTGTTTACAGACCACCTATTGCCCTCCCCCCCCCCCCCCCCCTCTAAAAAAAACAGAAAAAAGGGACAATTTTACTTGTAAAGATTATAAGTTATAAGACGTCAAATCCTATATGTTAAACACTATAACAATAGCTAATCGGTCGCCCTGATAAGTCCATATAGGTGAAGAATTATAAGTGAAAATGTATGTCTTTGTGCAAAGTACACTAATTTTCTTGTTGCAGTACACCTGTTACTCCCTTCATTTATGTCGATCTATCTTGAAGAACCTATAACTACTGTTAATTGTTTCTCGTTCTTAATATACAATATACGTGAAATACTTGCCACTGGAGGACATTCAAGCATTCATCAATAAATCAACTTGATAACAGTTAATTAAAATACTTTGCACTTGCTTCCTCTATCGACTTATTGTTTTTGGCCTGGGAGGCGGAATTGTCATTTTTACAATGCATCCTTAAAAATTGAACTTGAATTTTACCTAGTTAATTGGTCTTGTTTTTTTCCTATTACAGTTTTGATTAGTCGATCTATATATTAGTTTTCAAGATAATAAACAAAATACAATTACTGGTAAACAAATTGTCAGTAAAGGGCAGTAACTCCAATCAGGAGTCGACTGAAGATTTCGACCATTTAACTTATTCGACTTGTTAATTGGTCATTTTCATAAAAATAAATAAAAAATACAAAGATTTGGTATGATTTCTCATGAGATAACTATCACCAAATTTCAAATGAAGTGGATGTAAGTAATTTGAGGCAACCGATACGTTCATCAACAATGAGAAAACCCCATATCGTATATAGTCGTATAAAAAACGACCCCCATATGAACCAATGACAATCATTTATTAGATAGGTCTATAAATCAATCATTTCTGTTATAGTATATAAGATTTGAGACAAACATGGAAAACTGGTAAAAATCGCCATTAAGGGCTATAACGCCAATAAAGAGTTGTCACCCGATTTCAGTAATATTGGTAACTCATTTGTAGATCTTTTTTTCTAAAAATCTAATACCCGCGAGCCAACTTAAGACTCTTTTAAGTGTTGTTTAGTTTTCATTTTAAGTCACAAGCAAGTTAACCACTAAAACTATGTAAAAATCATCATTGAAGACCAATTACTCTAGTAATGAGTCATATCGAACGATTTCACCCATGTGATTTATTTGCGCATATTGTCTTGCTGATCACTATGATATTTTTTACCTGCTCTGATTAAAATAGTACATTTCTGTAGCAATGGCTATGTTGGTGGTCAATATAGTGACTTTGGAATTTTGGCAGTTCTTCATGTAACGAGTAGTATTAATATTTACTTTTCGAAAATGTACCTGGTCAACAAAAACAATTATAAAGAAGATTTTACTCATTTAGTTTAATAAGTAAACACTATAACAGTATTTCAGATACATATAATCTGGTACTTTTATACTAGTATATGCTGAATAGTTCTACATGTATTCGTTAAAATCATTGATCATGAAGGTTAAGGATGTAATTTAAGTCTTAGGCGAAGTTTTTGAATTTGTGTCAGATTTTCGGACTAGCTCCTTATTGTTGACGGTTTTTCCATACGATACAAGGTAAAATATTTGGCATCATAACACTTATTTATCTTTTCGAATAATAATTAATAGCTAATAAAAGACAATTTAACGAAAGCAGATTCTTGATTTGCTCTCTTTTGATTTGAGACCAAAAAAAAGGTAAAAGTCCGAGTCAGGCTTTTTCATGTCTCAAAAAGGAGCTTCATGACCTAACATTATTTTTAGCTTATTTTGATTCTTAACTAATGCTCCTCCGGCTTAAAGTATCAATTTTGAATTCTTTATTTATTTAATATCACCGTAAGTACATCCTTAAGGGAAAATGAAATAAAAACACAAAATTTGAGCATCCATTTGTAGGTATCAGGTCCGTTCGCGCCCAATATACTTTCGCACCCTACACGTTCGCACCTCGTACGTTCGCACCCAAGGTACGTTCGCACTCTACACGTTAGCGCCCAATTTTAATTGAAATTCCAGCTGAATAATTGGAAAATCATGAGTGTTGTTATGCCCCACCTACGATAGTAGAGGGCATTATATTTTCTGGTCTGTGCGTCCGTTCGTCCGTTAGTCCGTCCGTTTGCCGTCTATCCCGCTTCAGGTTAAAGTTTTTGGTCAAGGTAGATTTTGATGAACTTGAAGTCCAATCAACTTCAAACTTAGTACACATATTCCCTATGATATGATCTTTCTAATTTTAATGCCAAATTAGAGTTTTTATCCCAATGTCACGGTCCACTGAAAATAGAAAATGAAAGAGCGAGTGGGGCATTCGTGTACTGAGGACACATTCTTGTTTTTAATTGCTTTCGTGTAAATAATGAATGTATTTATAGCTTGGTATGAGTAAAAGATTGAAGATTTTAAATGAAAAACACAAAAGATAATTGTTTTTAACAGCTTGGTCCCTTTGATCTGAAACAATAAAACAATAAAATATAGCAATACATGATCAAACATGATAAAATTTATTCAACACACAAAAAAAAACCGTAGTCAGAATCTCACTCCATTTTGAAACAAGTCAATGAAACAAAGTTATAGCAATACACTAACCAAAACATGATTAAGAGTTATTCAACACAAAATAAAAAGTTGACAGAATCCCACTTTTTTATTTAGAAAGGAATATTATTTTTTATAACAATACACTATCCAAAACGTATTAAAGGGAAAAAAATCTAATGATATGATATACTATTCAAATCATTGTTTTAACTGAATCATGAAAAAAACCAACTAACAAATTTAATACCAATTTTAATAAACTTGAGAAAGGAAATGGGGAATGTGTCAAAGCAACAACAACCCGACAATTATGCATATATACGTCTACTGACAAATAAAAACCATTATAATATATAAGTAAACAAAAACGTTATTTTAAGATCTACACAGAACTATATATTAAAAAAAGTAATATTAAATAGGTTTTTACAAATGACCAGTGTCATTTAAATAATCTGATACTTTAACCACAGTTGTAACGATTTGTTAAAAATAACGATAACAATGGTTCATGCACGGAAACAAACTGTGTGGTAATTTTTAGTTTTAGGCTCACCATAAACAGGAAGTGTTAATCAGGTGACGTCACATTAAAATTAAGAATGGCAGATTTCGATGCTTTTGAGAGTTCAGCCCCAGAAGGAGAATTAGAAGACCCAGCAGCAGGATTTCTCGCTGATCAAGACAAGGAATTAGCAGAACTAGAAGATGACAACTTCGGTGAAGACAGTACAGCACAACCAGTTCAACAACAACAAGGTTCTTGCCTAAACACCGAGTCGGCTTGGGGACCCACCCCCTTTTCATGTTCAATATTTTATGAATCAATGCTTTGTTAGGTTTTGTTTGGGGTACTGAAAGACTCACTTGACATTTGTTCTTTATTATATTAAAACTTTTGAAGAAAAGAGCGATTAAATATATATACATATTTGATGTACTTGGGGGACGGCAATTTTGTTCTTCTTCTTCTTCTTCTTTTGTTACAGAAAACCATCAACGTACTGATGTTTACTTTCCGGCGCATGCCTGGTAAATGTTTTTTAGTAAATTTATGTTGATAAATTTTGTCAAAATATAAATTAACAAAATATTTCTTATTCAAAGTTGTTTTGGTCATATATTTTCGTATTTTCAATTTTTTACAATTTTTCTTTGTTTTTAATTTATACAATTTTTTATTTAGTTTTTAAATATTACATTTTTTATTTTTAGTTTTTTGGTATAAGATAAAAACAAGAGTATCTGTTTATTTCAGATGAGGGTAAGTATCAAGGAGTACGTCGTGTGTGAGTGCATCCTTGAAGTTTTCTGTAGTACTGTTTTTGGTAATTTCAGGGGTTAGTTTGTTCCAGTCTTTGATGGTTTGACAGAAGAAAGAAAATTTATAGCTGTCTTTATTGCAATGAATTTGTCTGTAGGATTCTTTATTGGTGGATCTTGTAGTAGGCTGACTCTGTTGTAATACATTTTGCGATGGAATGGCTATCTTTTCATTTACAATTTTGTGGAACATTATAAGCCTTGTTCGTAGTCGGCGTTCTTGTAATGTTTGCCATTTCATGGTATCTAGCATCTCAGACACACTGCTGGTGTTGTGATGTCTATTGCACACATACCTTGCTGCCCGTCTTTGTACTTTTTCCAGTGATTTTATATTTTCGTTTGTAAATGGGTCCCATACAGTACAACAGTATTCCAACTTTGGTCTTATGAGTGTTTGGTATGCTCTTTCTTTAATTGTTTGCGATTGGACTTTAAGGTTTCTTCTGATGAAACCTAAGGATTTATTTGCTTTTGCAGCAGTTTGTTGGATGTGAGTGTTCCATTTTAGGTCTGCTGAGATGGTGATGCCTAAGTATTTTGCATGTTTTACAGATTCTAAGATGTGTCCATACATGTTATAATAAAAGTGGATGGGATTTCTTTTTGTTGTTATATTCATGATGTTACACTTGTCTGGATGGAAAGACATAAGCCAATCTTTTTCCCATTGTATGGCAGCTTCTAGGTCTTCTTGAAGCTTGAGGCAGTCGTTTTGAGTTTTAATTTGTCGGTAGATTATGCTGTCATCTGCAAAGAGTCTGATTTTGCTATGTTGGATGTAATCTGGGAGGTCATTTATGTAAATTAAGAATAGTATCGGTCCTAGCACTGTACCCTGTGGGACTCCTGATGAGACTGGTATTTTTGAAGATGACATGTTTTCTAAAAGTACTGTTTGTGTTCTGTTTGAAAGAAAGGAGTCTACCCAGTTAATGATTTGATCTGATATGCCAAAGTATTTCATTTTGTATAGTAATCTTTTGTGTGGTACCTTGTCGAAAGCTTTAGCAAAATCCATGATAATAAGATCTGTTTGTATGTTCTTGTCGTTGTTTTGGAATAATTCATGTATCAGTGAGATGATTTGTGATTCACATGATCGTTTTGCCCTAAATCCATGTTGTAATTCATATAGAGTGTTGTTTGTTTCTAAGTGATTCATCATGCTGCTTGCAAAGATATGTTCGAGTAGTTTACAAGCTATGCATGTCAGTCAGGGGTACTACTTGTACAAGTGTATTTTATTTACTTGAAGAAGTAAAAAAATATATACATATATAAGTAAATAAATAATGTTTAAATAATCTCCCCTTCATTTTCTCAAAAATTTACTTGTATAAGTAAATTTTTCTTACAATCCAACAAAAATCCTTAAGTTTTGAGATGTAAAATCATGCCTTTAATGATTTTTCCCAGGTTTGCTCAAACTTTTTAATTAAAGTTCAATGTTTCATCTCATTAGTTCAACAAAGAAACTGATTGCGCAAAGATCTTAAGTATTTGCACAAGGCCTTCAAAAATTGCTCCTTGGGGGCTTGTAAATGAGCAGTGTTCTGAAGATAACAGACAATTGGGATTTTCATTGTCCATGAAATTGCACTGAAATGATTAGTAAAGACATCTGCAAAGAGCAGATAATTTAAAATTCTATTAGAGCAAAGAAATCCAAAGATTTCAATAAAAGAAGATAGGATGACTTTTTTACTTCTACAAGTAAAAAAATCTGAATGTCTAAGGGACATTACTCAGCCAATATTTTTTTTTACCTATACAAGTAAATAAAATTCACTTGTATAAGTATCGTACAAATTTACTTATATGTGTATATTTATTTTTACTTCTTCAAGTAAATAAAATACACTTGTACAAGTAGTACCCCTGACTGCATGTTAAGGATATAGGCCTATAGTTGCCTGGGTTGTGTTTATCCCCTTTTTTGAATACAGGTGTGACATTTGCGTGGTTCCAGTCAGATGGTACTTTGCCTGTTTGTAGTGATCTTGTAAATATTAAAAAAAATGTTATTAAAGCCCTCCCCCTTTTTTCCCAATAACTATTAATAATGCCCAGTGGTAAACGTTAAGTTCAAGTATCAGGTGTCAGGTTTATGGATTTTTTTTAAACCTGTCCGTAAAATTTAATAAAGCTCATGTTTTTAATAAAAAAATAACAGAACTGTCATGACTGTTTTAACATGTTTAATAATTTAAAAGCCAGTATTGGTACCTTTGACGTAACTATACATATAAGAAAAAGTTTTTGACTTGTAAAGTTTAGAAAAAATATTTGAAAGCTTTTTAACCAAAATTAAAAACTGTGAACACTAATTGAGTATGTTGAGAACAAAATTATATGTATGTAACAATATATTGCTATTAATTAACCAATTTTCTTTTTGATTTCAGATGATTTAGGAATGTTTAATGATGCAACAGATACTCAACAAACAAACTATGATTCTTATGAAAACTTTGAGGAAGCACCACAGGTATTGTAATAGAATGATAGATATTGGGTATACTATTTTTTCATGACCATAATGTCTGTTGCTGAGTTTTTCTCTTATTTCACAGAACTAATCAAAACCTAGATACATATAGATAATATATATAAAAAAAGAAGATGTGGAAAGTTGTCTCATTGGCAATCATACCACATCTTTTAAGAGACCAATATGACACAGAAATTAACAACTATAGGTCACTGTATGGCCTTCAACAATGAGCAAAGCCTACACTGAATAGTCAGCTATAACAGGCCCTGAAATGACAATGTAAAACATTGCAAATGCAAAACGAGAAAATTAACAGCCTTATTTAGTTAAGAAAAATGAACAAAAAACAAATATGTAACACATAAACAAACAACAACCACTGCAGTACAGGCTTCTGACTTGGGACAGGCACAAACATAGATAATGTGGCAGGGTTAAACATGTTAGCAGGATCCCAAACTTCCACCTTACCTGGGACAGTGGTGTACATTGGTTTCAAGCTAGCAAGGTGATAGAGGCAACACTGTAGCTCACCAAGAATATAAAATGTGTTGACAAAGAGAAATGACTGACAATGAGACCTCAACATAATATACTAAAAAATATAATTGCAATAATTGTGTAAAACAAAATTGCAAATGAAAAAAAAATCACAGATAAATAAACAAACCAAGACAAATAAATAAATAAAACCATTCAATTAAGACCAACAATAAAAACCAGCTGGTACATGTATATAATTTAATGATGCATGTATATCATGTATATTAGGTACAGTGACGACTGTTTATGATAACATTGTAAAGCTTGGGATATTGATCCTGTTTCTACAGCGGTTGCTTTAGTTTTACATTTTTCTTTTGAATTTTCTTGAGTAAAGACATGATAAAGGTATATCCAAATAAACCTTTCTGATGTATGAAATTTATAAATACATGTAAGCATGTGCAGTGGGGTTGCTTCCCCTTAGTACAGGTAGAACATATATAGCCAGTCTTTACTCTTAATCAACTGAGCTAGAGAATCGATTCTTTGGCTCAGTGGGTTAAAGCACTGACTGTCACCCAGACGATCGGGGTTCGAATCCCGGTGGTGACGATATGAATTTGTAGAGTTGATACGTGCTCTCGGTTACATTTGGTGCCCAACTAAAAAATCCACGATGGTTATCTGGAGTATAGCCAGGGTTTGTGTTGTTTAGAGTCATATATATAAAGATATGATGACTCTTGTGGTGGGGGAAGAGTGTAGCGGGGTTGCTTCCCCTTAGTACAGGTAGAACATATATAGCCAGTCTAAATCAACTGAGATAGGGAATCGATTCTTTGGCTCAGTGGGTTAAAGCACTGACTGTCACCCAGACGACCGGGATTCGAATCCTGGTGGTGACAATATGAATTTATAGAGTAGATACATGCTCTCCGGTTACACATGTAATATGATATTTTAATTTTGTAGACAAATGGCCCATCTGATGCATTTTCTGCCATAACACAGCAAGATCAAATACGGGCAGAACCTGAAAAAATCAGAATATGGCGAGAGGAACAACAAGACAGATTGGAACAGAAAGGTTTGTGACTAGAGAGTGGAACTGTAGCATCGTTGTTAAGTAGAGTCAATTGAAAAAATGTTAAATGCTGGTGAATTGCATTATTTAAGTTAAGCTAAAAACTTCTTTGAATACTTTTAAAGAATTTTCAAGATTGCTATTGTATTATATAAATCTGAAATACAATTGAGAAAGGAAATGGTGAATGTGTCAAAGCGACAACAACCCGACAATAGAGCAGACAACAGCTGAAGGCCACCAATGGGTCTTCAATATAGCGAGAATTCCCTCATGAATAGCTAAGCATAACTGAGGGCCTCAAAATTACATTAACATTGTATTCATTGTCATTTTTTATTTATTTTGATATTCAGCATAAATATATGCTCTCAGAAATATAGTTCTCTAGTCATTGAGTCAACATGTCCATAGTGGCCATGAGTATTGCTGAAGACAACCTTAATAAATAATGAATTTGAAACATTTCTCATTTTAATATCATTTTCATGTAGAGGCTGCACATCAATTTTAGTGTTCAATTTTCCTGCACTTCATCTCTGTATTCCCTCATTGTACTGTAGAACCCCCATGTGAAATTCTACCTAATTTTAAAAGTGTCTTGTCCCAAAAATGCATGAATTTTAAAATTGCAACTAGACATTCTAGCAAACAACAATCAACCAGTCAACATTAAATTTCCTGAATTTTATTGCAGACAAAGAAGAGGAACAAAAGAAAATAGACATGAGAGAAAGTGCAAAGAAAGAATTAGATGATTGGTACAAACATAACGCTGAACAGTTAGAGAAAACTAAAGAAAATAACCGGTATGGAGCATAACTTTTTTTCAAAGCAGAAAAGCACCTATTCGGCTATTGTGGCATTTGTATTCTGGTCTATACATATGTTGTATAAGCTTGACACTAACATTTTCATGTTGAAAAAAAGGATTTCTTTTTAAAATCTTTTTCTTTCAAATCATCTTCTGTCAAATCCTATCATGCCTATGGTGTACTTTTCCTGCACCCTTTTATGATATACATGTATGTAAGCTTTTCAATCTCTCCTTAAAAATTGTAATAATTAAATCTTTGTTGTCAAACAAAAATAATTTAGATAGTTGAAGTGAAAAACAGTCCATGATCATGCTGATACAAATGTAATTGTACATCTTACATGTCTTAACCAACATTTTTCCAATTTTGAGCTTTTTTCCAATTCTAAATTTGTAAGTCATGTTGGTTAATTTCGATATATTAAATAAAGATCCAAATTTGACACTGAAGTTATGGTTATTTTTCAATTTAAACATGTTAAAAGTAAATAATATCCTTAAATTAGTTGTTTACAGTATACATGTACATGATGTAGTACATGTGCAGTACACACAAGGGGTTTCAGTCAAAGATCACACTTGATATTAAATTAACAGCTGTTGTGAATGCTGGTCATGCTGGTAGGTGATATACCCTGCAGTATCTCTGTTTATGGCAGAGTACTTAGTTGTTGTGTTGCCTGTCAAAACTGAAAGCAAGATGAAATTTGATCGTCAGCATTCACCCTTGGCCAGTTTAGCAGCTGCAGTGACTAACAATTTAACAAGTGATTTTGAACTGAATCGCCATGCATGTGTGTGCTTTATCTACTTATCTATTCTGCCTTATTCTACTTAAGTTTTTATATACTTTGTAACATGTGTGCCTTAAACGTATTGCACAAGCTTCAACTCACTCTTATTACTTTTAAAAATGTGCCTTAAAAATGTTTTGCATAAGCTTTTACTACCAACTTGATGGCTGATTGTTATCTTTAAAAAAGCCTTATAATTCAGTGTTCTCACTAAGGACAGTCCGTGAACTCTCCTGGACTCATGCAAATCTGTCTGACTCCCCATTTTCAAAACTGGTGAGTCCAAAATTGCACAAAATTAAAATATTTTGTATAAACAGAACACATGACATATTATAGCAAATTAAAGTTTAAAAGTAATCTGAATTTAATGTAATTTGATTGCTCTTTTAATAGGGCAAGGATCAGATAAAGTGTAACATATGTGTGACATAACGTCCATCACATTTAATTTAATATATGACATTTTTAAATATATCACAGGATACTTTACCATTTCAGAGTTGAGTTTTGTGATTATAAAGATAGTTCTTTGGTTCAATACCTGTAAAAAGATATTCAAACATAGGCACAGCTTTTGTGACGGATGTTACATTGCCAAGTTTGACACCCTAATTTTCAATCAAAATAACATGGCAATCTATTTTAAATGCAATAAAATAATAAGTTATTACCTTCTTGTTCTCATACCTAAAACTATGCATCAGTAAGTGAACAATTTGATATAAAAAAAAGTGGGGGGAAAAAAGTAATGGCCGTCTCAAAAATATGAAGCATATTTTTTTAGTTTCCAATCCAGTTACTCACAAATAAGTTCCTGAAGAGTCAAAAATGTTTTAATCATGTAATTGGTTGTAGTTGTAACCTAAAATATCATTGGTAAAAGGCTTCTTATTATAAATTCACAACTTAAGTGTGACGGAAGTTTTGTTTGACAGTTTGACATTTTGCAAGTCATGTGTCACATCCATGTGTACAATTTGTCACGGACGTCACAAAAAATAAGATGCATATTCTGTAAGTTTTCATACCAGTCTCTTACAACTGGACAACTGGTGGGTCAGAATAGTTAAAACAATATAGATGGTTGTAGAGGTAGCCTTAAGAATAAATTAAAAATGAATTCTAATAATAAATTATTTGTTTAGTGTTACGAAGGTTTTGTTTTGACAGTTTGACATTTCTGTGCATGCAATTTCTTGAGAGATCTTCAAAAACTGTTTTGAGCTATTTTCTCAAATTTTCCTAAGACTTTCTGTATGATAATTTTTCATATCACACTACCTTACAACTCAAGTGATATGGGTTTTTTTCAATCATCTAGAAATCAATAAATAAGTAGTTATGGAATAGGGTCAAATATAACAGCTGTGCCTTACATTTGATGAATATAGCACTTAAATGACAGGACTTCACTTTTCTTTTACACAATTTCAAAGTTAGGGTCGAATAATTCCATTTCACAGGTACGATGGAGGAACACTGTTAAAAACACAAAAGATTGCTACTTGTGAATGTTCGCCGTTACATGGTAATTATCTTGGAGGTCAAGCAATAATGGTTGTTTATTTGGCAATTGTCAAGTAGTAATGGGCATCGGACAGTTTTCATGCTCTGATCAGAATATCTCATTCTGCCAAACAATTATCGCTAATAACGGTTTCGCTAGGAAAATCAAATAAACGGACCATATATCTATATGAAGCTTTCGCGTTCAAAGCACTTTTCAGCAATTCATGAATAATTCTAGGGCGCCCGTGACACTTGAAAAAGTTTATGACCGACACTAAACTTACCCGCCTCCAAAGTGGTTCCTTCCATTTTACGCACATAGATCGATGACGTAGTTCTCATGCGTACCCAAACCATCGTTGAGCACATAGTTTTGTGACGTTAATCACAGTAATAAGTAAATAGACACGGCTTGTACGGTAATTACTATTTTGACCGAAAAAGCTCTTACAGCTTTGAACACGCCGTCTTCTGAAACATATATTACCCATTGCTATCTCTTCTTATCAGTTTTAAAATTTAAACCTTTTCACGATTCATGAAGTTTTAAAATGTAAATTGGGGCATAACAGTTAATTTTGAACGATGTTTTAAATTACATGATTTTTTGACCGACACCATAACGGACGAATGGTGATTTTTAAAGAGTTTTTTTCTCCTTTAAGCTACATAAATTAGGCAAACTTATTAGTTTGAAGTGTTCATTGACACTTCATCTCTCAATATTAATAAAGCTGAATAATGTGAAAACAGACAAAGGGAATATGATTTTCCATTTTCTGAAGGGCCCACAAAATGTCACAAAATGGCAGACAAAAAACGTTGACATTTCAGCATAAAACATCATAAAAAGAAGGACTAAAAATTGCTTATGATTGAAGTTATTTATTATATATATACACAATATACACCACAATTTATTGATTTCTGAGTCTTATTTATACAAAGAAATAAAAAAAAATAACCATGAAAAATGTTCGGGCGTTACTTTTTATACGCCCGGGACGGGACGTATTATGGTATACCGTTGTCCGTCCGTCCGTCTGTCCGTCCGTCCGTCCGTCCGTCCGTCTGTCCGTCCGTCCGTCCGTCCGTCGTCCACACTTCGGACAATAACTCAAAAACACCTTCATCAATTCCCATGAAACTTAAGTGAATTGTTTATATCTATTGATGTAAGCTCCCTTTCGTTTTTTTTTAATTTCAGATTTTAAGTTTTGGATTTATGGGGCTTTATTCATAAAAAAAGGGGGAATTTTCAACACTTCGGACAATAACTCAAAAAGGCTTTCACCAATGTCCATGAAACTTTGGTGAATTGTTTATATCTATTGACGTAAGCTCCCTTTCGTTTTTTTTTAATTTCAGATTTTAAGTTTTGGATTTATGGGGCTTTATTCATAAAAAAGGGGGGATTTTCAACACTTTGGACAATTACTCAAAAAGGCTTTCACCAATGTCCATGAAACTTTGGTGAATTGTTTATATCTGTTGATGTAAGCTCCCTTTCGTTTTTTTTTAATTTCAGATTTTAAGTTTTGGATTTATGGGGCTTTATTCATAAATAAAGGGGGATTTTTAACACTTCGGACAATTACTCAAAAAGGCTTTCACCAATGTCCATGAAACTTTGGTGAATTGTTTATATCTATTGATGTAAGCTCCCTTTCAATTTTTATAAATTTCAGATTTTAAGTTTTGGATTTATGGGGCTTTATTCATAAAAAAAAAGGGTGATTTTTAACACTTCGGACAATAACTCAAAAAGGCTTTCACCAATGTCCATGAAACTTTGGTAAATTGTTTATATCTATTAATGTAAGCTCCCTTTCAATTTTTATAAATTTCAGATTTTACATTTCCGTGTTATGAATTTTTATGCTTAAAAAAGGGGTGATTTTTCCAATTTTGGGACAATAACTAACACTTTCACAAAATTTTATGTATGGATGAAAAATTAAGAAAACAGACTTAGTTAAATTTGAGGTAGCCTTAATAGTGCCAATTTTTTTGTGCATTTTTATTTATTATTTGGGGGGGGGGGGGGTTATTTGACAGGGCTCACACTATTTCTAGTTGATCATATAAATTCATTTAAAGCATAAAAGACAAGTTAAAAGAGCAACGGGCGTATCATGCGCCTAAGCGCAGCCCTTTATTACACTTTATCTGATCCTTGCCCAATAAGGTCATAGAGAACAAAATGATAAATTAAATTGCAATTAATTATCTACTTCTTACTGTTAGACTCACCATGGCCAAAAATTATGAGTCCCTAGCCTCGCCTTTGAAAATCCTTAGTGAGAACCCTGACTTGTATGTCGATGTCAGTGTTAACATTTCTGCATTATCTATCACAAATAATGTTCCAATTGCATATGTTTTAATCATCTAGCCGGGACAACATGTAAGTATTCAACTGTTAAGTTATTTCTGGCGCAGCAGGTACTATTTGTTATATGTAGTTATGTGCCACAGGTACTTGTGTTGTGTTATAACTTTCTGCAGATACTGTTTATTCACATAATTGTGAAGTTATGTTATACAGGTACTGTTTGTTGTGTACCGTAGTTACTTGCTACATGTACTTTTTGTTGTGTACCCTAGTTACTTGCTACATGTACTTTTTGTTGTCTAGTTATGAGCTACATGTATCTTTTGTTGTGTAGTTTAATACATGTTACAAGTACTATTTGTTGTTTAGTTACTTGCTACATGTACTTTTTGTTGTCTAGTTATGAGCTACAGGTATTTTTTGTTGTGTAGTTGAATACAAGTTACCATGGTTACAAGTATTTTTTGTTGTTTAGTTACATGCAACAGGTACTTCTTGTTGTGAAGTTATGGGCTACTTGATTTTTGTTTTGTTTATAGTTACTTTTTTTAGCTAGTGACTGAATCAGTTTTCATGATCATGATAACATTTTCAACTTTCAAGCCCATTGCCAAGTTGTGGTGAACAGTGATGGCTGTTTTTTTAGAGTGATAGTACAAATCATTAAACCACTTTTTCTGCAATCATAATTGATATTAAAACTTTGACTTGTGCAACTTTGAACACACAATAACTAGTAACAGAATGTGAATAAATCTAAATTGCATGGTGGGTTTCTGTAGAATAAAGTGCATGATGAATGTATTTAATGATATTTGGAATTTTTTATTTCAAACTTTTCCTAGAACAGTCATGTGACAGTGTCAAATGAATGTACTGCATTAGAATATGTATAATATTGATAGTACCAAATTTTGAACAGCTGCTACTCTCAACTTTGAATTTGAAGGTCATAAATATTTGTTTGACTGTCTCAACTCTGTGCTGCCAGTTAAACTGCAATTGCAACCGTCAAATCCAGTTTTGATAGTGGCAAATCTTTAAATATGGTACTTGTATAGCATTATATGTAGATTTTGTTGGATGTGTCATTATTTTAAATGTCTGCATTGCTATTAAATATTTCATTGTCTGGCTCTTTAAGTTTGCAGGTTAATCATGTTAATCATACATTAGTTAATTATATATATAAATATTAAACAGAGCTATATAGGTGCTAACATGTTTGATGACATTAATAGAGAGCTGAGTTCTCAAAATCAAAATTTCATCTTTTATTTGAAATAATGCATAGCCAGGTATTTGAAATCAGTTCTCCTGTTTTTTGAGGATGGGTTGTTTTTAACAAACAAAAAGTAAACATTATATATAAAAAAACAGTGTTTTAATGAGCATGATGAGTAGTGTTGTGTTTATCCTTTCAGGGCTATTTACTTTTTAACAGTTCTAACTTGTATAACTAGTTTACTTCATACAACCAAAAGTAGGCAAATTGAATGCATCTTCTTAAAAATGTATTACAATGTATTAATGTAGTAACCTCAATAGCTAGTTAATACCTTCTTAACTGTTGTGAAAAAGCTCATGCTATGTAAGCACATATTTATGTTACACTCACAGGGGTACATCTTGTAGAAGCTATATATGAATATATAGTGCTTCATTTATATAAGTAATTCTACATGCAGTCCATCCCTATAACATGTATAAGACACTATCAAGTCAACTCGCAATGTTCTAACAAATTTCGATCGACTTCCATTAAACATATCTAAATAGTGAAAATACTGAGTGATTTATTATAATCAGATAATGTAGCTCATAAAATTAAAATTCTTTCTATAGAACATGGCAGTGTTTGTTTTTTGACTTACATTATAAAGCTATGGTTGGCTAAATCCTAGTTCAATTCTAAGCATAAAAAAACGCTCCAAAGAATGGAAGATGAACATTCTGGTTAGACTAGATTCTTCATTTCATCTGTCTTTGTCACATTTTTATTGCATTTTTTACAGCAGCTACATCTTTTTATGTTCTTGAATTGTTAAATGACACCAAGCTTAACATGATCATACTAAACATAGTTTTACATGTTGTCAGTTACTTTGACCCTCTATGTGCAGTTTTTCCAAAAAACATATAATTAAAAATGTCATGTACAAGTATGAACTATGATCCTTTTATTGCATTTAGTCAACAACATACATGCACATTGAACTGAGCTAATTATTGAGCAAAATTACATTTTGTTGGTCTTACTTTATAAACTGAATTTGATTTATGATCTAAACATTAACTTTTATTCCTATTTATATTTCCAGGGCTTCAAAAGCAGATTTTGTGAAACATTAATTTTTTATTCTTATTTTATATTTCTAGGGCATCAGAAGCAGCCTTTGTGAAAGAACGTGACGAGACCCAGCCAGGTGGAGAATGGGAGAAGATTTGTCGATTGTGTGAATTTAATCCCAAAAATTCTAAAAACATGAAGGATGTTTCACGGTTCAGATCAATTCTCCTGCAGTTGAAACAGACACCACTTGTTAGATAGACAAACGATGGATACAGATATTTATTGACATTCCAGAAGAAAAATTATAGAAGAAAAAACAGTACTGTGTACTTCTTTTAAATACAATAAAAAAAGTTTCAACATTTATTAATCACCAAAAACTAAATAAATGAGAACAAGGAAATGAATGTCTTGTGAAATACATGTCGTTATTAGGAATTTAGGTGGAAAATAGGACATCCTTGAATGTTGTGCTTTAAATTTCAAACATTGTTATCTCCCTTAGTTAACATTATCAAAAGTTTAATGGACCGTGATATAAGTAGGTACTTTTTATTCAATTTAAAAGTAATGTATTATAAAATATACTAAATCAAATTAAATAAAGAGATATGTTTATCTCCCTTCATCATGTTTACTCAAATTAAATCAAGATATTTTCTCTTAAAAATGTAGTTCAAATTGTTATACATGACTACAATTATTCATTGTATTATTCATATGCATTAAATTCATCAGACTTAATTATAAATCTTAATTCAGATTTTGTTTGCAGAACGAAGTAGTACATTCACTGATTGTATGTTGTAAAACTGTATTTAATCACAGACATAAATATAAAATGAATGATTAAAATATTGTAATACTCTAAAACGGCTGTTTATTTTTTTCTATTCTCTTTCTAGAACATGCAGATGTTGTCTAAGGTGATTTTGAAAAAAAATGTGGTATGCAGGGTTTCCCCTGGGTCAAATATTTATTCGCCACCTCTTTCGCCAAAACAATATATTTTTTGCCACTTTATTATTTTTTTTGCCAAGTAACATAAATATATTTTTCGTTTAAAATTTACCTTTTTTCTTTCCCCCCCCCCTTTTCCCTTTAATACGATGATTTTGCCCCATTGTGTCTATGATTATTCTCTCAAACTTATTTTAAGAGTCTACATTTTACTAAGAAGTGGTTTTTATCACATGAAATTGATCCCTCATTTCATGCATGTGTAGTCATAACATTGAAGGGCTAATCTCAATTGAGGGGCTGTTCCTAACCTTTTGAATAGATTTCTTCATAACGACAGTTTTCTTTTCTTGACCATCGTAAATGAAAAAGTTGAGACGTAAAACTATTATTGAAACACATGTGTCACTCAACCCTAATCAATTAACAATAATATTAAAGTCAAAGGATAGTAAAAGTTTTAAATCGGATATTTTTCTTGCTTTTGAACATGTTTCGTCACAACAACAGCTTTCTTCTCTTAATCATCTTTCAGAGGAGAGGAGACGTCACAAGTTTGCTTCAAACACGTGCGTCGCAAAGTGACAAATATATTCTTTATGCGACATTTAGCGGAAGCCATTTAACCATATCATTTTGTCAAACAATTCAATCAACACCGTTATTAATTAGTCCTTTGTTGTCGATACCCATAAAATGTAATCAGCTGATTATTGATTTTCTGTCCAAATCTTAATGAGGTCAAGGTGATTCCGAGTATTGTCTGATCAGTTTAAGTCCGAGAAACTTGAAAAAAAATAAAAATAAACAAGATGGAGGAAAATAAATCGTTATATATTTCTTTCGCCAAATTCTTTCGCAAATGACGAATTTTTATCGCCACAATTATTATTTTTTCGCAAATTGCGAAAATGGCGACCGCCAGCGGAAACCCTGGTGGTATGGGCTGTGTTAATTGTTAAAGGCTGTAGAAAGACCTATAGTAGTTAATTTCTTTGTCATTTGTGGTCTTGTGAGTCTAATTGGCAATTATACCACATCTTTTTTGTATGAAAATACCTTCAGTTCATTCACTAAGTATTTTCAAAGTTGAAGACAAACTGACAATACCAAGGAAAACTAGAAAAACTATGAAAGGAAGGGGAAGTCAACAACACATGTACATTACATAGAAAAACTGAAGGCTGAGCAGTGCAAACCACACAAAAAACCAAGGGGTGATCTGTCACTCTGTACGGTTAAACAATTCCTGATACATATGTATACATGGCACTAGTTAAAATTATTGGTTTTTGGTAAACTTCAATATAATACACAAGCAGTTTTTGTTCGCAGAAAGCTCGACATACTGTAGGGATCGATAGTGATCTGGCAGCTGCAGATACGTAGCAGCTGTAGCTTACTTCTTAAAAACTTAATATTTTAAAAGGTGGAAACCTGTATGCTTCATACTTTGTATATAGATGCCTTACGTTACAAAGTTTCAGGCTGTCACATGTTCATTGTCCCTGACCTCATTTTAATGATTCAATGACTAATTGAAAAAAAGTTGTAATATTTTGTAATGTTAATTTCTCTCTTACTAGGAGTAATAGGATAGACCTAGTATATACTTAAAATCAGTATGGAATTATTGAAAGGTGTACAAATCTAGCTGACAGGTTTCATCTGACCATGTCCTAATTTTTATGGTTCAGTGGTCAAAGTTAAGCTTATGAGATTTGGTCTTTTTTCTAACACTTTATGCAATATTATAGACAAGACAAGACAGGACAATATTTTATTTAAGTCTCACCTCTTCATTATATAAAACATACAAACAGTTGATAAAAACAAAATCATAAAACATACAAGAGCCACTCTAAAAAGAGTTATGAGAGACTATCTAAAAATAATATACAGTATTTAGATTAAAATTAGCTATTTAAAATCGGTTTCTCTTCAATAAAATGTCATTGCAGATTTTGGCAATATAAAAGTACATATTTTCATCAGTGAAAAAAATTATAAATTTATTGTCATCAGACAATTGCATAAAATTAACATTAAAAAGAGATGCTTGATAAAACAAATAATAACGCAAATCTTCATACAAAGGGCACTTCATTAAAACATGTTTCTCATCTTCAATTAAAAGATTTTCATTACAAATACTGTTAAAACAAATTCTATTCTCAACTAAAAGACCTTCATACCTTCCAGTCTCAATTTTCAGAGGAGCAGTACCACTTCTAAATTTAGCAAAGGCACTCCTATATTTACCAGGTATAATTTTTAATAAATACTTTTCTTCACCAAATTCATTTTTGAACAGTCTGTAAGTACGTAGTTTACTACGCTCGTTTGACATTAAATCAATATACCATTGCTCTTTGAATCTATTGAAACAGATATTCTCAATATTTTTTATAACATGTTTATCAATAATTAAATTAGTATAACAAAAATGTTCCATGTCAAGTTCTTTAAACTTTGTGTGTACTCTGAAATTCCAATTTTTCAGTCTATTATTGCATATATTATTTGCCCATATAAAAACTTTTTTGTTTATTCTATTATCACACATTTTTATACGACCGCAAATTTTGAAAAAAATTTCGTCGTATATTGCTATCACGTTGGCGTCGTCGTCGTCGTCGTCGTCGTCCGAATACTTTTAGTTTTCGCACTCTAACTTTAGTATAAGTGAATAGAAATCTATGAAATTTTGACACAAGGTTTATGACCACAAAAGAAAAGTTGGGATTGATTTTGGGAGTTTTGGTTTCAACAGTTTAGGAATTAGGGACCAAAAAAGGGCGCAAATAAGCATTATTCTTGGTTTTCGCACAATAACTTTAGTTAAAGTAAATAGAAATCAATGAAATTTAAACACAATGTTTATGACCACAAAAGGAAGGTTGTTATTGATTTTGGGAGTTTCGGTCCCAACAGTTTAGGAATTAGGGGCCAAAAAGGGACCCAAATAAGCATTTTTCTTGGTTTTCGCACCATAGCGTTAGTATAAGTGAATAGAAATCTATGAAATTTAAACACAAGGTTTATGACTATAAAAGGAAGGTTGGTATTGATTTTGGGAGTTTTGGTCCCAACAGTTAAGGAAAAATGGGCCCAAAGGGTCCAAAATTAAACTTTGTTTGATTTCATCAAAATTGAATAATTGGGGTTCTTTAATATGCCGAATCTAACTGTGTATGTAGATTCTTAATTTTTGGTCCCGTTTTCAAATTGGTCTACATTAAGGTCCAAAGGGTCCAAAATTAAACTTAGTTTGATTTTAACAAAAATTTAATCCTTGGAGTTCTTTGATATGCTGAATCTAAAAATGTACTTAGATTTTTGATTATTGGCCCAGTTTTCAAGTTGGCCCAAATCGAGGTCCAAAATTAAACATTGTTTGATTTCATCAAAAATTGAATAATTGGGGTTCTTTGATATGCCAAATCTAACTGTGTATGTAGATTCTTAATTTTTGGTCCAGTTTTAAAATTGGTCTAAATTAAAGTGCAAAGTGTCCAAAATTAAACTAAGTTTGATTTTAACAAAAATTAAATTCTTGGGCCTCTTTGATATGCTGAATCTAAACATGTACTTAGATTTTTGATTATGGGCCCAGTTTTCAAGTTGGTCCAAATCAGGATCTAAAATTATTAAATTAAGTATTGTGCAATAGCAAGTCTTTTCAATTGCACAGTATTGTACAATGGCAAGAAATATCTAATTTCACAATATTGTGAAATAGCAAATTTTTTTTTAATTAAGAGTTATCTTTCTTTGTCCAGTATAGTAAGCAAGAAATATCTGCAAGAATTTTTTTTAATTGGAGTTATCTTTCTTTGTCCAGAATCAACTTAAATCTTTGTTATATACAATATACAATGTATATTCACTTTTTACTACCAACTGATAAATTTAAATAATCTTTACCATTCAGTGATAACAAGCAGTTTTTTTACATCTTAATATTTTATGATGTACCGGTATTTAAATGAGTAGTAATTGTTGCAAACTCCATTAGAATATTTTAATTGAAATTAGTTTTGGAATAAGGGAAAGGGGGATGTGATTAAAAAATTGGGTTCAATTTTTCTCATTTGAAATTTCATAAATAAAAAGAAAATTTCTTCAAACATTTTTTGAGAGGATTAATATTCAACAGCATAGTGAATTGCTCTAAGAGAAAACAAAAATTTTTAAGTTCATTTGAATACATTCATTCTGTGTCAGAAACCTATGCTGTGTCAACTATTTAATCACAATCCAAATTTAGAGCGGAATCCAGATTGAATGTTGTGTCCATCCTTGCCCCAACTGTTCAGGGTTCAACCTCCGCGGTCGTATAAAGCTACGCCCTGCGGAGCATCTGGTTGTAAATCTACTATAAGTTCTAAAAATACATGTCCATTGTTTTACAATACATGGCATCCAGCCCCTATCACCATAAAAGACTAAATTAGGTGTGTACTTTCCAACACCCATGAAAAAACGCATTGCCCTATTTTTTACAGCATTTATACAAGAGTATTCTTTACTTCCCCATATCGCAGCACCATATTCAATTACAGACATAACAAGAGTGTCAAAAAGTTTAGCAAAAGTAGAAAATTCAAAACCACCATTTGCTTTGCATTTAGCAATTAGTAAACCTAGTGATCTGCTGGCTGATTTTGCTACAATTTTCGCCATCTCATTATAATCCAAAAACTCATTTAATAATAAACCAAGATACATATATTTTGATACAATATCTAACTGGTTTCGGTTCAACAAAATTTGTTTGTGTTACAGATTGTTTTCTAAAATGAACAATTTTTGACTTATCCATATTTACAATTAAGTCATTTGCATTACACCATATACTTAAAACATCTAATATTCTTTGAAGGTCATTTTCATTTTCGGCTAATAATACTACATCATCTGCATATAACAATATACAAATCTTTTCACCATTTATATTTATACCAATATCTAAGCTCTTGATGTCATCAACTAAGTTATTTATGAAAATATTGAATAATAACGGCGATAATATGCAGCCTTGTTTTAGGCCAGAATTTACTCCAAACCAATCAGTCAAATTGCCATTCATCTTGACACAAGATTGAACATTACAATATAAAGAATGTAAAGCATTTAACATTTTGGTACTTAAACCTAAGGATTCTAATTTACTAAACAACAAATTACGATTAACCCAGTCATATGCTTTTTTTAAATCTACAAATGCACAGAATGTTGAAAGTTTACAAAGTTTTCTCGTTTCAATGATAGTTGTTAAAGTTGATAGGTGGTCTATGGTACTGCGACTCTTTCTGAAACCATTCTGTTCGTCATTGATCAGTTCAAGATCGGTAAGTTTTCCGGTCAGACGTGCATTTAGGACGCCACAGTATAGTTTATACGCCACTGCTGCTAGACTTATTCCTCTATAGGACATCGGATCTCTGGGATCTGCCGTGGATGACTTGGGGATCGGTGTAATGATACATTTATTCCACATAGCTGGCACTTTACCGGAATTATAACATATATTGAAAACACGAATAAGCGCATTCAATGCTGTAGGATTTTTGTATAATTCAACTGGAGCAGCATATTTTTCAAATTTTAAGGACGGGTGCATTCGTGTTGTTTCGACACATACATAATGTAGTTTAAATCAGATTTCAATAATTAGATTGATTAATTGTTAGTTGCATAGCGTCCAGTGGCAAATAGTTCCTGCATGTTCAGGATGACAGATGGATGGATGTACGGCTGTTTTAGTACAGTATAAAGTAAAATGAATATCCAGAAGAAGAACCTTAAATAAGAACATTTTGAACAAGACCGATTTTTAGCCCGAAGTTCCAAGTGAGCTATGCTCATCAATTGGCGTCCGTCGTCGTCGTCTGTTTTCATCGTTAACGTCTTTATATTTTAATTTTCGTATAGAGAACCACTGAATGAAATAGAACCAAGCAGGGCATGCATGTTCCTTCTGAGGTGCTGACAAAGTTTTGTTACTTTGAAGTAGATCCATCTATTTAACATAGAACGCTTTTGGAAATACATGAGAATGACTGTCTTCTTTAAGAGAACCAATGAATCGAATGAAACCAAACATGACATGCATGTTCTTTATGAGTTGTTTACCAAGTGCTGTTACTTTAAAGCCGATCCCCATTCCAGATGGCCGCGAATGGGGGACTAAGTTTAACATTGGAGTCATGAGAAGTACATAAACGTCTTTATGGAATAAAATCAAACATTTAATGAATGTTCCTTGTGAGGTGCTGACCAAGTGTTGTTACTTTGAAGCTGGTCATCATCCAAGGTTACCGTCAGTGTGGAGACTTAGATTAACATAGGATCGTTAGGGAAATACATACAAATATCTTCTTTTAAAGAACTACTGAATGGAATGAAACCAAGCATGGCATAAATGTTCCTTTGCTTCCGATGTACTGTTCAAGATAGCCATCAGGATTATTTTTTTTTCAATTACGGGGCCAACATTAAACCAAATTAGGCCTCAATTACTTTTGAAGTATTTGTTCATGATTTTGATCTATGTTTACATGATTTCCGAAACCAAAGTAAAATCAGGTGAGCGACACAGGCTCTTAGGAAAATCTAGTGAATATAATGGTAGTTTATATTATGAAAGTCCGTAAGGAAACATGTCACCCTACCAGGGCAAAGTATTCTGATTTCGAGCCGGCAAGTCTTTGTTCTTACTTCTAAATGCTGTATGCTTAGCGGACAAGTTGTTATACAATATCAACTTCAAAGTCTGGTTGCATTCAATCGGGAGTCAAACCCACGGCACAACCGAGATCTCGATGTCGTACCGACTATATACAATGTATGGACTATAATAGTTTACTTTTATAAATTGTTTTTTGAATGGAGAGTTGTCTCATTGCCATTCATACCACATCTTCCCCTATCAATTAAAAGCAGCAACTAACATTTCAGTTGATGTCTTATTTTTTTAACCAATCGTATACAAGTTACAACAAATGTATATATGAAATCAAATATATCCCCAGGATTGTTTGAAGTCATCTAAAGATAAGTTATATCTGTCCTAGTAGTCTCTGGTGCTTTTACATGTATTAGTCAATATAAGCATAATATATTACAATCCATGTTTTCATTAGACAAAACAATTTCCGTTAGTCAACCTCTTTGGAAAATTACAGTTTATTGCGTCTATTTTCCAACCACTGAAATAGTGGTTCACAAAATATACAGCAACAGATCCAAGGAGAATTCCAGCGCCCATGATGTAAAACGTCAGTGTGTATGATCCAGTTAAATCCCGAGCAAGACCTGAAAAACACACATTATTTGCTATGAATGTATTTCTATTGCAACAAATTAGTGTATTTTTATGTGCGATCTTTGACGATAGTCTGTGCATTTTCCACAATCTGTAAATAGTGCATTGACACCTGTTTATTGTCAAACACCGAATGTTGCCACCTTAAAGATCGTTTGGTTGCTGTTCGATTGACGTATAACCGCTTTAATTTTTTGGAATAAAGAAAATTTAATCGTTTTGTTATTATGACATGATTAACCTTATGACAAAACTGCAATGGATTTTTTTTTATAAAATAAGGAGAGGTGGCATGACTGCCAATGCACCAATCGTCAACGGATTTAAGCGGCAATTATAGGTACATGTAACTAAACGCCCTTCAAATATAAAACTGTAAAAGGTCATACAGTACCCATGCTAACATAAGTAAAAAGCTTTCTCTTAGTCATTTGAGTCGCTTGTCAGTTGGTTTCTGTTTCAAAGACGTATATACACCCCCGCATATTCAAATTTAACACGTGATCGATGTTACAGAATATATAAACATACCTAAAAGTGGAGTAAAACCAACAAATGCTATTCCATGTACCTGTATCATTAATGACAATGCTGTTGGGTATCTGTCCGAACCAACACAATCTCGCAATAGCAGTGGCGCCATTGAGAAATACACACTTCCAAAACTTCCATATATTATTGAAAACACAACGAATGATTCGAAATTGGTGTATAAAGGGTTAAACATTACTGCTAGTCCAGTGATACCTAAACAACTTCCTAAAATATAATCACGACGAAAACGTTTTGAATCAGATATCCAGGCAAGCGCAAAACGGGCAAACAAGTCACACACGCCCATCAAAGTTACGAGAATAGCGATTTTGTCATTCGGAATGTCATGGTCTTTTGCGAATGGTGGAATGTAAATGACAATCAAGCCGCATCCAGCAACGGAAACGAGGCACATGAATAAAAGCAATAATAAATGGCGGTTTTTTAAAATTCTGAAATCGATGATGTCATAACAAGAACATGATCTTGATTCTGATGCGATGTCGGATTTTGAGTCTCTTTTGATGTCTGGTTTGTTTTCCTGCTGACGAAGAAAATTTAAACTATAAACTGAACAAAATGAACTTGCTGTTCCTAAACCTCCGAACATGTCTATTCGAGGTATTAGTGTCTTTTTTGTAGAGTCCACTCCGACAACAGTAGTATTATGGCTTTCAGAGCAGCTTCTCGGTTTTCTTTTCCGTGTTGCAATCAATTTGACGTACGATTTATAGTCATTAAACCCGTCACTAGATACTTCGGGTTCGTAATATTTGGCAACATTGTCTACCGATAAAGAATACTCAGCTATTGGGTTTTCTGAAACTTTTCTAGAAAACCCCTTTTTCTTATCGTCTTCAGTTAAATCACCATTCTTTGAACTATAACATGTATTATTATTTTTGGCATTTTTCGAAACATCTTTTTGTGTTGCCTTGCGAGAAAAGAAAGGGCGGGTTAAAGCACCGACAACAACGTTATTTAATAATATACCAGATATCACTAACAAGGCACCTTGCAGTCCATAATTGTCTAGAAGTTTTTGAATGATAATTGGGAATACAAAACTGCCCACGCATCCTCCTATACTAGATACCATGAAAGCGAAACCCAATCTCCTTTCAAAATAATTGTTTATTTCAATAAATACCAGTACTGAGGTAGATGCTATGCCAATTCCTGAAATGAGAACAAAATCTTAATTTGACCGAACTTTTGAACATATTTTGTATATATGTTTTAATCTTGAAAGACGTTGAGCACAAATCAACGGCAAAAACCCAACCACAAAAATATACAATCAAAACCGACACCATGGCACACTTGTTATTGCGACAACACTTCAAAGTTAATTGATTGGCAATTCAAGACCACTATTACGGCAACACTCAGCAATTTGTTTTGTGCATTTCAGCTCACCTGGTCCACAAGGCCTAGTGAGCTATAAGTTTAACTTTGCATCCATGTGAAAATAAATCCTATAAATATTACGATTAAAGTAGACAGGAAATACAAGAACATTTAAATACGTGAACGATTTGTAAATGAACAATGATGAAATAACCCTTGTTGCTTTTAATTCAACAGATGTTCTAATAGTCAGTTTTAAGGTAGATACATGGTATACGCCATCTTGGATTGTACAATCACAGTAAACAATCGGTCTAGTAAGAAAACAAGTTCGGTGGCACCATATTTTTTTTTTATTTTCTTAAAATATATTACAAAACCTATCTTTTCACAATTTATTTAAAAATTCTATCTTAAAAGAGTTTTGTGTATGCACACAAATGTGATTTTCCATGAACAATCTACGACTCATAGCTTGAAAAATTATAGCACCGTGGCCCATACTTTTAATTATATTTTTTTAAAAGAACATAGTAAAATCTTCATTTTGGGTAAGTATAAGAAAATTCTGTCTAAAAAAATATTAACTTATGATCTACCTTAATTTGTTAGAAAACCTTGTTTGAACAGTCTCACTCTTTTTATTTTTACAAATGAATGATATAAGTCGACAAACAATGATAAATTAATAAGTTCAAAATTACCATAAAGAACACCATGTGCTACAAAAAGAGCAGCTATTCCTGGCACCAGTGCATTTAGCATATAAGAACCACACAAAATCAAACCTCCAATTATCATTAATGGTCTGCAACCAACAAATCTGATTCCGACATTTAATGTAAATAGAGCTACAATAAAAACACATTAAATCAGTATATAACTGCAGGTCATTAACAATGTATTTTACCATGTTATAGCAAGTGTATAAACGTCATGTTCTTAAAACCGCTTCGGTGGTCTCGTTATGAACCCGATTAGATGATGGTCGGTTCTATCATATACATGGCCAATTAAACCAACCTTGAACATTGGTTATTGCTGCTATTTGGGAGAAAGAGCAAAGACTAGTCGGCCTGTGACAGAGTAATTTGTCTCAGTAGGCTGACATTTCTCCATGTGGACTACTATATTATGAACTAGAAGAAATCATCTTCAAAAATCGACCAATCGGGTAAGTCAATTACAAAGCAGGGTTCATATTCATTTGATATGAATATGCTCTCGTCTTGATTACATGTATGTATTTACAGTGAAACCTGTTTAAACCGAACCTCTTCAGGTTCAACTGAAGATTGTGTTCGGTTTTGGCCGATATTCGGTTTTATGAGGTTCACAACGCACATAATTTGATATGACGGTGCTTACGAACATGTTTGGTTTAGACACTCAGGTTTTCGGTTTAAACAGGATTCGGTTTAGTCAGGTTTCACTGTATTTGACACGCTGGACGTTATACAGTCACTAAACAGACACATTATTTTTGTTTATACTGTAAATTCGTATTCATATTGTCATGTCATATATCTTATAATAGTTTAGAACGTTCATTTGTAGCACTGTAGCAGTGTATGTCATTACACTAAATTTGAGTCGGTAATTACATGAAATGAAAACATAGGTCATCGTAGGCCTTTAACAACGAGTAAAACCCATAACGCATTATGATAGTAATCTATAAATAAAGTCCCCGAAATGACTAATAGAAAACAGTTCCAACGAAAAACAACATCAAGTGCAATAAACATAATTCTATATTTAAACCCAAGACTTTGTATCATTTGGTGACATTTAGTGCAATAAACTTAAAACTGTAGACTATTAGAACACATAACTTAAAACTACATAGACTTGATATGTAATACAAATACAAAGTTTAATGTAATTTTAAACTGCATACCATAGATTATAATTGTCATGGTTTTATTTCACTCATGATGAAACATTTTTTATTTCTACAAATAAATACTTAGATTTAAAATATACTTACAAACTAGGCTTACAAAAAGATTTTGCACTGAAATAATCCCTGATAATAATGAAGAGCTGGTATCATACACTCTTAAAAACTCAACAAAGAACAATCCAAACGACTTTCCTATCCCGATGAACATGAACAAATGTATGAAGGCACCTGCAATATATAAAACACAATGATTTAATATCATTATTCTTTCCACAAAACAACATAAAAATAAAGAATGCATGGTATAGAGACTTAAAAGTAACAAACGTACATATGACTTTATAACAAAAATAAGTCGGACAGTCGAAGCTAAAAGGGTAAAATACAAAACGTTTCACATGTTTGATGATAAAAAAAGTATTTTAATTAATGAATAACAGTAATCGTTACAATTTTCAATAACTTTATTATATAAAGACTGATAATTTCAGATGAGGTTTTGAAAATATTTTTTAAAATTATGATGAGAACGATGACCTTAAATAGATATAGGAAGATGTGGTGTGAGTGCCAATGAGTCAACTCTCCATCCAAATTACAATTTCAAATTTTTTTTTTTTTAAAGTAAACCACTATTTGCCTCCACATATGACCCAAGACCATCCTTTGTCCTTCCGTTGATCTGCAGAGTCCTCTTTGTCTTGTTGAATGGTGGTTTCATCTTCATCTTCTTTAATGTCAGAAGTTTTGTCTGGTGGTGTATGATTAGTATTGTCTCTCTTTGTAATTTCGCCATTGTATTTCATAATTCACTCCTGTAACGTGAACAAATTGAATAACTAAATAAAACATTAAGGTGGTACCTAACACTTTCACTAAAATCAATTTGGCTCGTTTAATTTTGATAAAGTTTGACAAAGTATTTACTTTGATCTTTGACAAAAATATAAAAATTTCTAAAAATTTGAACCAACCGTTTAATAAAAAAAAATACACTGGTTATATATAGCAGTTTGACAAGCACTTATTTTGATCATTGAGAAGCTTAATATCGATCACCTTAACAACACAGCGTAATTAAAACGTTTAGCTGACTTTACAGAGTTATCTCCCTGTAGTGTTAGGTACCACCTTAAGTATAAAAAAGAAAATGTGGCAAGATTGCCAAATCTGCACAAGAGACCAAATGACACAGAAATTAAAAAAGTTTATAAGGCATTCAAAAGTCTAAACCTCAAACGTTGCGCGTGGACAAGGGAACGACCATTTAACTTCCAGGGGGGGGGGGGGGGGGGGTGTCTTGTTTTGCTACTGCCCAGCGAAAATACTCAAGTTTGATGATTTTCCCGTGTTTCGTCAATTTTTACCCATTTTGGGACTACTATTGTGAAACAATCATAGTTCCTGAATTAATTTTTTTTCATACTTTCAATTAAGGTAAAGTTAACAAATCTGAATTAATTCAATTTAAAAAAAAAACTATAAGTAGGTGTGAAGATAGTATCACATTAGTCCAGTTTCATTATAAAGTAACGTATGTAATATTTAGTTATGAACTAACACCATGTACATTGTAACAAGCACATGCGTATACTATAAGCCAACGTAAGTCTCACATTTAAAAAATAAAATCCTCTAGTTCGAAAACTGAGTTTCGTAATATTTCCGTTTTCAAAACTGCCTTCATGAGATGTGCTAAATAAAGGCCTGCGAAAGTGCTAGAAATTATTATATAAATCATGGTTATATATTGCAATAATATTTCCTACCTGTCGTCAATGAACGAACAGTTATCTCTAATATGTCACTTCTGTATCTAAAGTCAATAAAAACAAATACGCATACAAACAATATCCGTACAGTGTTGGAAAATATAAAATTAATTTGTACGATCTTTATAAACACAGAGAGAGCGAGCCGGCTTGTGTTCCGTAGACAAACAAATGTTATGTACAATTCTGCAACTTATCATGAGCTTAACTATATAATTATTTAACCTCTTCACCGTTGAATTTGTTTTTGAATCCAATCGACATGTTTGCCCCCCCCTCCAAAACACACACACAGGCAAGTGATACAGTACGTAGTTCGACTAATTGCAACACTGGACCGAAGCATGCACAGCCAAACCTGCTTTAGAGGCTTTTTGGACCTTTGGATTATAGCTTTTTATCTTTTATATAAGCTTTGGATTTCAAATATTTTGGCCACGAGCATCATTGAAGAGACATGTATTGTCGAAATGCGCATCTGGTGCAGGATAATTTGTACCGTTCATGTTATTAGAAACCACCTATATTAAGCAAAAATCTGTATATAGACCATACATTTTAGATTTCGCTGTAGTACATTTCATATAGTTTGAACCTGTATTAAAAGACCACATGTCTTAAGAGACATGTTTTCGTTATCCCTTAAGTGCATATGGTATCTTAAAACAGGTTTCGAGGTATAGTTCCATTCAGTGTTGGTATTTAGTTATATCGCTTTTATATACGGTGTGGGGTTTCTCATTGTTGAAGGACGTATATACGGTTACCTATAATAATCTCATTGGCAATTATACTACATGTACGGACCAGGCAGAAGCTAGCGAACAATAGCTAGCGAACAATAAGCCAGCGAACAATAAGGCGATATATCGAGAAACCAAAAAACAGAATAAGACAACAACGGCCGTTAAATAAAAAAATATTTAAAAAGGCAGAAAATCAGTTAAAATATAGCAATTTAAACTCAATTTTGAAATGGTTTTTATCCAATCTATTAATTTAACAAGTCGCATAACTTTTTAGGCTAATATTCAGTACCACAATAACTATGCATCTATCAACGGATTATTTGTAGGTGTAGGGCCACCTATGCACCCTCTTCAATTTAGAACGTATGTAAAAGTAGTCCTACCCTGTAAAATATAGCACCTTTTATGTCATTGTTTAATCTAGAGCTCAAAATTTGAAAAAAATGTCAAAAAATTAGTGGGGTCGGCCTATTCCAGGGCTTCTAGAGAAAAATAATGAGGGGTGTCACGGAGAACGACTATATAGGTCTTATAGAAGAGAAACAGGCGCTTCTTTTGCGCTAGGTATCGAAGGGCGCTATGTTCAAAAATCTGAAACTAGAGCTCAAAATTTGAAAAAAAATGTCAAAAAATTAGGGGGGTCGGCCTATTCTAGGACTTCTAGAAAAAAATAATGAGGGGTGTCACGGGGAATGACTATATAGGTCTTGTAGAGGAGAAACAGGCGCTTCTTTTGCGCTAGGTATCGAAGGGCGCTATGTTCAAAAATCTGAAACTAGAGCTCAAAATTTGAAAAAAATGTCAAAAAATTAGGGGGGTCGGCCTATTCTATGACTTCTAGAGAAAAATAATGAGGGGTGTCACGGGGAACGACTATAAAGGTCTTGTAGAGGAGAAACAGGCGCTTCTTTTGCGCTAGGTATCGAAGGGCGCTATGTTCAAAAATCTGAAACTAGAGCTCAAAATTTGAAAAAAATGTCAAAAAATTAGGGGGGTCGGCCTATTCTAGGACTTCTAGAGAAAAATAATGAGGAGTGTCACGGAGTATGACTATATAGGTCTTGTAGAGGAGAAACAGGCGCTTCTTTTGCACTAGGTATCGAAGGGCGCTTTGTTCAAAAATCTGAAACTAGAGCTAAAAATTCGAAAAAAATGTCCAAAAAATGGGGGTAGGGTCGGCCTATTCCATGAGTTCTAGAGAAAAATAATGAGGGGTGTCACGGGGTATGACTATACAGGTCTTGTAGAAGAGAAACAGGCGCTTCTTTTGCGCTAGGTATCGAAGGGCGCTATGTTCAAAAATCTGAAACTAGAGCTCAAAATTTGAAAAATATGTCAAAAAATTAGGGGGTCGGCCTATTCCAGGGCTTCTAGAGAAAAATAATGAGGGGTGTCACGGGGAATGACTATATAGGTCTTGTAGAGGTGAAACAGGCGCTTCTTTTGCGCTAGGTATCGAAGGGCGCTATGTTCAAAAATCTGAAACTAGAGCTCAAAATTCGAAAAAAATGTCCAAAAAATTAGGGGGGTCGGCCTATTCTAGGACTTCTAGAGAAAAATAATGAGGGGTGTCACGGGGTATGACTATATAGGTCTTGTAGAGGAGAAACAGGCGCTTCTTTTGCGCTAGGTATCGAAGGGCGCTATGTTCAAAAATCTGAAACTAGAGCTCAAAATTCGAAAAAAATGTCCAAAAAATGGGGGGAGGGGCGGCCTATTCCAGAAGTTCTAGAGAAAAATAATGAGGGCTGTCACGGGGTATGACTATATAGGTCTTGTAGAAGAGAAACAGGCGCTTCTTTTGCGCTAGGTATCGAAGGGCGCTATGTTCAAAAATCTGAAACTAGAGCTCAAAATTTGAAAAAAATGTCAAAAAATTAGGGGGGTCGGCCTATTCCAGGGCTTCTAGAGAAAAATAATGAGGGGTGTCACGGAGAACGACTAAATAGGTCTTATAGAAGAGAAACAGGCGCTTCTTTTGCGCTAGGTATCGAAGGGTGCTATGTTCAAAAATCTGAAACTAGAGCTCAAAATTTGAAAAAAATGTCAAAAAATTAGGGGGGTCGGCCTATTCTAGGACTTCTTGAAAAAAATAATGTGGGGTGTCACGGGGAATGACTATATAGGTCTTGTAGAGGAGAAACAGGCGCTTCTTTTGCGCTAGGTATCGAAGGGTGCTATGTTCAAAAATCTGAAACTAGAGCTCAAAATTTGAAAAAAATGTCAAAAAATTAGGGGGGTCGGCCTATTCTATGACTTCTAGAGAAAAATAATGAGGGGTGTCACGGGGAATGACTATAAAGGTCTTGTAGAGGAGAAACAGGCGCTTCTGTTGCGCTAGGTATCGAAGGGCGCTATGTTCAAAAATCTGAAACTAGAGTTCAAAATTTGAAAAAAATGTCAAAAAATTAGGGGGGTCGGCCTATTCTAGGACTTCTAGAGAAAAATAATGAGGGGTGTCACGGGGTATGACTATATAGGTCTTGTAGAGGAGAAACAGGCGCTTCTTTTGCGCTAGGTATCGAAGGGCGCTATGTTCAAAAATCTGAAACTACAGCTCAAAATTTGAAAAAAATGTCAAAAAATTAGGGGGGTCGGCCTATTCTATGACTTCTAGAGAAAAATAATGAGGGGTGTCACGGGGAATGACTATATAGGTCTTGTAGAGGAGAAACAGGCGCTTCTGTTGCGCTAGGTATCGAAGGGCGCTATGTTCAAAAATCTGAAACTAGAGTTCAAAATTTGAAAAAAATGTCAAAAAATTAGGGGGGTCGGCCTATTCTAGGACTTCTAGAGAAAAATAATGAGGGGTGTCACGGGGTATGACTATATAGGTCTTGTAGAGGAGAAACAGGCGCTTCTTTTGCACTAGGTATCGAAGGGCGCTATGTTCAAAAATCTGAAACTAGAGCTCAAAATTCGAAAAAAATGTCCAAAAAATGGGGGTAGGGTCGGCCTATTCCATGAGTTCTAGAGAAAAATAATGAGGGGTGTCACGGGATATGACTATATAGGTCTTGTAGAGGAGAAACAGGCGCTTCTTTTGCGCTACGTATCGAAGGGCGCTATGTTCAAAAATCTGAAACTAGAGCTCAAAATTCGAAAAAAATGTCCAAAAAATTAGGGGGGTCCGCCTATTCTAGGACTTCTAGAGAAAAATAATGAGGGGTGTCACGGGGTATGACTATATAGGTCTTGTAGAGGAGAAACAGGCGCTTCTTTTGCCCTAGGTATCGAAGGGCGCTATGTTCAAAAATCTGAAACTAGAGCTCAAAATTCGAAAAAAATGTCCAAAAAATGGGGGTAGGGTCGGCCTATTCCAGAAGTTTTAGAGAAAAATAATGAGGGGTGTCACGGGGTATGACTATATAGGTCTTGTAGAAGAGAAACAGGCGCTTCTTTTGCGCTAGGTATCGAAGGGCGCTATGTTCAAAAATCTGAAACTAGAGCTCAAAATTTGAAAAAAATGTCAAAAAATTAGGGGGGTCGGCCTATTCCAGGGCTTCTAGAGAAAAATAATGAGGGGTGTCACGGAGAACGACTATATAGGTCTTATAGAAGAGAAACAGGCGCTTCTTTTGCGCTAGGTATCGAAGGGCGCTATGTTCAAAAATCTGAAACTAGAGCTCAAAATTTGAAAAAAATGTCAAAAAATTAGGGGGGTCGGCCTATTCTAGGACTTCTTGAAAAAAATAATGAGGGGTGTCACGGGGAATGACTATATAGGTCTTGTAGAGGAGAAACAGGCGCTTCTTTTGCGCTAGGTATCGAAGGGCGCTATGTTCAAAAATCTGAAACTAGAGCTCAAAATTTGAAAAAAATGTCAAAAAATTAGGGGGGTCGGCCTATTCTATGACTTCTAGAGAAAAATAATGAGGGGTGTCACGGGGAATGACTATATAGGTCTTGTAGAGGAGAAACAGGCGCTTCTGTTGCGCTAGGTATCGAAGGGCGCTATGTTCAAAAATCTGAAACTAGAGTTCAAAATTTGAAAAAAATGTCAAAAAATTAGGGGGGTCGGCCTATTCTAGGACTTCTAGAGAAAAATAATGAGGGGTGTCACGGGGAATGACTATATAGGTCTTGTAGAGGAGAAACAGGCGCTTCTGTTGCGCTAGGTATCGAAGGGCGCTATGTTCAAAAATCTGAAACTAGAGCTCAAAATTTGAAAAAAATGTCAAAAAATTAGGGGGGTCGGCCTATTCTATGACTTCTAGAGAAAAATAATGAGGGGTGTCACGGGGAATGACTATATAGGTCTTGTAGAGGAGAAACAGGCGCTTCTGTTGCGCTAGGTATCGAAGGGCGCTATGTTCAAAAATCTGAAACTAGAGTTCAAAATTTGAAAAAAATGTCAAAAAATTAGGGGGGTCGGCCTATTCTAGGACTTCTAGAGAAAAATAATGAGGGGTGTCACGGGGAATGACTATATAGGTCTTGTAGAGGAGAAACAGGCGCTTCTGTTGCGCTAGGTATCGAAGGGCGCTATGTTCAAAAATCTGAAACTAGAGCTCAAAATTTGAAAAAAATGTCAAAAAATTAGGGGGGTCTGCCTATTCTATGACTTCTAGAGAAAAATAATGAGGGGTGTCACGGGGAATGACTATATAGGTCTTGTAGAGGAGAAACAGGCGCTTCTGTTGCGCTAGGTATCGAAGGGCGCTATGTTCAAAAATCTGAAACTAGAGTTCAAAATTTGAAAAAAATGTCAAAAAATTAGGGGGGTCGGCCTATTCTAGGACTTCTAGAGAAAAATAATGAGGGGTGTCACGGGGAATGACTATATAGGTCTTGTAGAGGAGAAACAGGCGCTTCTGTTGCGCTAGGTATCGAAGGGCGCTATGTTCAAAAATCTGAAACTAGAGCTCAAAATTTGAAAAAAATGTCAAAAAATTAGGGGGGTCGGCCTATTCTATGACTTCTAGAGAAAAATAATGAGGGGTGTCACGGGGAATGACTATATAGGTCTTGTAGAGGAGAAACAGGCGCTTCTGTTGCGCTAGGTATCGAAGGGCGCTATGTTCAAAAATCTGAAACTAGAGTTCAAAATTTGAAAAAAATGTCAAAAAATTAGGGGGGTCGGCCTATTCTAGGACTTCTAGAGAAAAATAATGAGGGGTGTCACGGGGTATGACTATATAGGTCTTGTAGAGGAGAAACAGGCGCTTCTTTTGCACTAGGTATCGAAGGGCGCTATGTTCAAAAATCTGAAACTAGAGCTCAAAATTCGAAAAAAATGTCCAAAAAATGGGGGTAGGGTCGGCCTATTCCAGGAGTTTTAGAGAAAAATAATGAGGGGTGTCACGGGGTATGACTATATAGGTCTTGTAGAGGAGAAACAGGCGCTTCTTTTGCGCTACATATCGAAGGGCGCTATGTTCAAAAATCTGAAACTAGAGTACAAAATTCGAAAAAAATATCCAAAAAATGGGGGTAGGGTCGGCCTATTCCAGAAGTTTTAGAGAAAAATAATGAGGGGTGTCACGGGGTATGACTATATAGGTCTTGTAGAAGAGAAACAGGCGCTTCTTTTGCGCTAGGTATCGAAGGGCGCTATGTTCAAAAATCTGAAACTAGAGCTCAAAATTTGAAAAAAAATGTCAAAAAATTAGGGGGGTCGGCCTATTCCAGGACTTCTAGAGAAAAATAATGAGGAGTGTCACGGGGTATGACTATATAGGTCTTGTAGAGGAGAAACAGGTGCTTCTTTTGCACTAGGTATCGAAGGGCGCTATGTTCAAAAATCTGAAACTAGAGCTCAAAATTCGAAACAAATGTCCAAAAAATGGGGGTAGGGTCGGCCTATTCCAGGAGTTCTAGAGAAAAATAATGAGGGGTGTCACGGGGTATGACTATATAGGTCTTGTAGAGGAGAAACAGTCGCTTCTTTTGCGCTAGGTATCGAAGGGCGCTATGTTCAAAAATCTGAAACTAGAGCTCAAAATTTGAAAAAAATGTCCAAAAATTAGGGGGGTCGGCCTATTCTAGGACTTCTAGTGAAAAATAATGAGGGGTGTCACGGGGTATGACTATATAGGTCTTGTAGAGGAGAAACAGGCGCTTCTTTTGCACTAGGTATCGAAGGGCGCTATGTTCAAAAATCTGAAACTAGAGCTCAAAATTCGAAAAAAATGTCCAAAAAATGGGGGTAGGGTCGGCCTATTCCAGGAGTTTTAGAGAAAAATAATTAGGGGTGTCACGGGGTATGACTATATAGGTCTTGTAGAGGAGAAACAGGCGCTTCTTTTGCGCTAGATATCGAACGGCGCTATGTTCAAAAATCTGAAACTAGAGCTCAAAATTCGAAAAAAATGTCCAAAAAATGGGGGTAGGGTCGGCCTATTCCAGGAGTTTTAGAGAAAAATAATTAGGGGTGTCACGGGGTATGACTATATAGGTCTTGTAGAAGAGAAACAGGCGCTTCTTTTGCGCTAGGTATCGAAGGGCGCTATGTTAAAAAATCTGAAACTAGAGCTCAAAATTTGAAAAAAATGTCAAAAAATTAGGGGGGTCGGCCTATTGTAGGACTTCTAGAGAAAAATAATGAGGGGTGTCACGGGGAATGACTATATAGGTCTTGTAGAAGAGAAACAGGCGCTTCTTTTGCGCTAGGTATCGAAGGGCGCTATGTTCAAAAATCTGAAACTAGAGCTCAAAATTTGAAAAAAATGACAGCATAACACAAAAAAACTCATCATAAATACCAGACGCGCGTTTCATCTACAAAGACTCATTAGTGACGCTCGAATCAAAATAATGATTGAAAGGCCAAAATAAAGGACGAAGTTGAAGAACATTGAGAACATAACATTCCTAGTAGTTTTGCAAAATACAGGTAAGGCAGTCTATTCCTGGTGTAGAAAAACCTTAGTTTTTTCAAAAATTCAAAACGGTGTTAATTTATAAGATAATATCAATGATAAGCCAAGTCAACACAAGTGCTGACTACTGGGCTGGTGATACCCTCGGGGAAATAAATCTCTACCAGCAATGGCGTCGACTCAGTGGTTGCATTTTAAGTTTTAACTCATCATAGATACCAGTATTTAAATATTATATTTACGCCAGACGCGCATTTCGTCTACAATATATCAGTGAATGTCATGTGAAGGGAAAACAGGCGCATCATTTGCGTAAGACTTTAAAGGGTGCTATAGAAAAAGGAAGATGTGGTGTGAGTGCCAATGAGACAACTCTCCATCCAAATAACAATTTAAAAAGTAAACCATTATAGGTTAAAGTACGGCCTTCAACACGGAGTCTTGGCTCACACCGAACAACAAACTATAAAGAGCCCCAACATTACTAGTGTAAAACCATTCAAACGGGAAAACCAACGGTCTAATCTATATAAGCAAAACGAGAAACGAGAAACACGTATATATTACATAAACAAACGACAACTACTGTACATCAGATTCCTGACTTAGGACAGGTGCAAACATTTGCAGCGGGATTAAACGTTTTAATGGATCCAAACCTTCTCCCTTTTTCTGAAACAATAGCATAACATCACAACATAGAAAAACACACGATAAAATATCAATTGGTAGACTTAACTCAATCAAAAAACGTATGATTACACAATGAACGAATATATTTGATCTGCAATATCTGAATACAAATGCATAGTTAATTAAATATTAGAGACAAAAATTCATGAACAAAAAGCTAACAAACAAATTTAAACAAAGCCATTGCAGGACATCACTGAGAAATATTTAACCCTTCAAAAATATTGATCAATATTCACTTTAGAAAAAAACCGGTTTAAAAAAAAATAATTATAATCTTGAAGTTTATACAAATGTAGTAAGAATAATGCTATGTTCAATTATGTCGAAAGGAACTAAAAACTTTTAATGAAAAACTCAACTGTCAGACAAGAACGCGAAAACCAAAAAAAAACATATCATAGTCAGCAAAGACTAATTTGCAATTTCTTGTCATATTAAGTCATAATTTCCCCATCCGAATAACATGATAAAAGAGTTTGTAAAATGTGTTATGTAAATACTGATAAAAAAATGCTGATTACTGGCTGATTTTCTTTTTCATGTCGAAAAGAAAACGCGAAGATAAAAAGAACTTTAGTGCGAATGGCAGCTGGTATATAACCAAATTGGAATTGAAATTAAAAAACACTCTTTATTTTTTTATGATATAATTTGTTAAAATAGAACTAGTTAAACACTATTTAAATATCACCTGAGTTTGATCAATAATTATCGACTCGATAAGTTCTTATCTGCACATGCAGCTCCTGTACCCGTACACAGCAAAACATGTTTCATCCTCATTGTTTTCAACACTTTAAATAATCAAGTTTATAAAGTTATGTGATTGACACCTTGAAATAGGTCCTCCACAACTCATAACAGCAGCAAGATGGCAGATTATGAGCATGAGAGAGGCAGGAATGTCGCTGTGACAATTGCACGTATTGTCGTTCATCACTTTTCCATTATAAGTCTTTTAGAGAATAAAAATTAGGCAATACACGATATAAAAGACTATCCGAGATCAAAAGGACCCCCTATGTCACCTGCTAGGGAAAATCAAGCATGATGAAGCTTAGTCAGAAAGAAACCCATTGCATACAATACAATCCTGAAAAGAGAGAGGTGGGCATACAGGAGCCTTTTAACAATAATTGTTCGAGATTGAATCATCTCTACTGGTTATTGTGCGATAAGACCATTTCAGGGACGTTTGCTTACGAACAGACACACAGTTATCCGTATCAAATGTAGTGCAGAGCTCGCCAAGATTGGAAATTAACATCGTGGAGGAAGATCCAATGTTCAAATGGAATTCGGTTCATCTTCCTTGGCCAGATCGTAGCCCGGATTTGAACCATATCGAGCATATTTAGGACACCATTGGGCGGAAAGTGCACAAAAGGACACACCAATTCAAATACATCATGAAATAAACAATGCCCTTCATCAGAAATGGTTGCTGCTACCTTAACAACATTTTAGCCGATTCATGGCAGGAATCAAAAGACGTTGAGATGCGGTAATTCGTTTGATTGGAGGCTGCGCAAAAATTACTAATTCTTTGGCGTATAACGACCAACCATGATGCGAACAGTCATCTGAAGATTAATTTTGAAATACCTGACATTGTAAAGTTCGACTACAGTAAAAGTTGAAAAATGCATTTTTTGTACAAAAAACACTACATTTTGTTATTAAAATTGTGGTTGCCAATGTTATCATAAACTATGTTTCAATAATATCCTTCACATATTTTATTATATTTCATCCAAAAAAAGAGGCTGATTTTTAAAGTTTTAAAAAATCAAGGTGCTGCAATACTTTTTTTCCATGTGTATATATAATACAGCCGTGCGTAAGATGGGTCCATTAGGGTTGTTAACTAAGCGTCTTTTTGAAATAAGTCACTCGCCTATTGCAAATAAGCAGTCGATGCTCAACATAAGAAAACAACGACTCGCAACTATGTGAGTTAAAGAACATAGGTTGTTAACTATGCACTATATAACCGACTTCATCTAGTCAGCCGTTTAACAAACCTCATCTTCACAAAAGTACAAATCGGTCTAGGTGTCTCTATAGAAAAGTTTGTTAAACGGATAAAATATTTCGACGTAAATTCGAGAAACGATGCTTGATCGTTGTTCGTTTGAGTGAAACTTGGATTACAGTTCTGTTTCAACAGAATAAAGAATTCACGTTTATTATTCGCATCATTTATGTTTTACTTGCCAATATGACTAAGTGCCGCCCAAGACCAAGAAGTTGTGATGATCCAGGTTGCTTTTCATTCCATATTCAAGTCAAGCATTTTCATAAAACTATGGACGGAAAAGATTACCGAATTCAACAACAAAGAGATCAAAGTACTATGTATAATACACTGCGTTGATGTCTACTCTATCGATCCCGTAAGATTTGAGGAAACTCGAGTTTTTCTCGATCACTGAGATCATACCATGATGGGGAAGATGAACTAATACTTTAAAGCCAAATATATTCGCACTTGCGTGATTGGTACTTTAGATGATCTCTTAACCAACAAAAACACCACCAAACAGAGACCGACTTAGGACATGTGGCCGCAACTTATAAGAAATATGAAAGATAATAAGGTGAAGTGTAACTTGTATGCAGACATACTAATTATACAGCAGGGTCAGTTCCGCGTGATTATCAATTCCAGAATTTTAACAATGAGGAAAAACAGGGTTCCCGAACTTCTGAATACCGCGTATCGCATCTATAATCGTATAATTGGGGTGATGTAAATGATCTCTTGGAGGAATGGAAAGGTATTCTCAGTCATTTATTTCTTGGTTCAAACAATAAGACATGGAGTCACAACCTCTATTTTCAAACACAAAGGTTCGTGGTTCCATCTCCGTTTCTTGGAGACAATTTCAGGGACCAAATTTTCGGCTCTTCATTCACACCATTTGCGAGTATTATCTTCTGGAACAACGATAGTCTGTCGGTAGATACGCGACTGATCACGTGTTAAAAGAGAGCCATACCACTTGCACGTAAAAGACAACTTGTTAGCTTCAAAAAAAGAGCAGCACTCGCACAATAAAAGTAGAAAGGGGTATGATTACTAGTAATTTAACTCATAATAACTTGTTTCCGAAATAACTATGATTAAACTAACATCTGTAGAAGGTCTATATTCTTGATGATTCTCCAAGACTGTAAATGTTATGAGAATGTAAAGGTTACTACTAGTAACCAATGGTTCAGCGGTTTTCTCTGATAAATCAGAGTAACTACTATGAATATATGCTGCATTCTATTAAACAAGAGATGTCGACATGCATCAATTTAATTTGCGTGCCGGTGCTATTGAGAGGAGTGACTTGCGGGTACACATTGTCTAGCCAAAATATGACCAAACCTCAAACTAATTGCAACAGAATGTTCTTCTAGTTTTTCTAGCTGCTTAAAAAAACATAAAAAAAAATCGAAAATGGTTGGATAAAGGGAAATTGTTAATTTTGGGTGAAAACCTGGATTTTTGAAAAATCGCTCAAAACTGGTAATTTGCCGTGACTCAAAAGCAAAAATAGCAACTTGCATAATTTTTAATCAAGTCGATAGATCTTAAAACAGTAATGAATTTTTAAAACTATGATGAACTTCAAAGTACAAGAAGTTGAAAATTTTGGGTGAAAAACTTGGATTTTGATGAAAAATCGCCGAAAACTGGAGATTTGCCGTGACTAAAACATTAAAACAGCAATGTACACAATTTTTAAGCAAGTCAATAGATCTTGTAACAGTTATCTTTTTTTTTAAAGTTTGATGAACTGCAAAGTTCTGGAAATCGAAAATTTTGGGTGAAAGACTTGGATTTTGATGAAAGAAATCGCTGAAAACTGGAAATTTGTTGTGACTAATAAACGAAAATAGCAACGTACATAATTTTTGATCAAGTCAATAGATCTTATAACAGTAATGAATTTTTTTAAACTATGAAAAATTTTAAAGTATAGGAAATAAAAATTTTGGGTGAAAATGTTAGTATTTTAGCGAAAAGTCATTAAAAACTGGGACTTTATGATTTCGTAATAAATATCAAATTACTAGTATATCATGAGTCTTCAAATTAATTTTATATATGTTTAAAAGTGTTTAGATGGATCAAATAATGATCAATTCGTTATTTCAATAGATCTTATAACAACTATAAAAGCCGATTGACAGATATGATACTTTTTTTTTGAAACCAAAATATTTACTCTATATGATAACAAAAAAATGCAATGTTTGACCAAAACCCCTTAATTGTGCTAATAATGTTTTTTGCGTATTCTACATAAATCTTTTGAAGTTGATTGTCACTTAATCTTCCATGTCAACTGTTTTGCTCGAATTTGTACAACCAGTTCCTTTACATTCGCCACAAGCTACTGAACATTTAAGTCCGTTTTTTCTACAAGTAAATCATTTAGATTTGAAAGGAGTTCTATCTGTGAAAATTTTGTGCCTATGATTCCTTTGGTGCGCCGCTGGTGAATGGCACTTTTATTATCTGGACCCGAAGCATATCCATCTGACAAATACAACTATAGTATTACTGTATTTCCGTTCAACGCTGTCAACGTACCTTTGACAAGTTTCACCGAAAGAAAGTCCGCTTTGCCAGTGTATACGATGGAGAAGAGAGCCGCCATCAATGACATACTGAGTTTCGTCGTTTTCGTTCATTTCAATTGAGGGAACGTAGGTGGTTTGTTGTAAGGCAAAATTGCTGTCCCTATCCAATATACCCTCATTTTCCAGTGGCAGTCGAAATTTCCCCGACTATCATCCCTTATGGCCTCTATTATGACAAGACCTACCTCATTTATTGTGAACTAGTTCTTGGCCTGAATATGCATGAAATACTTTCCACTGGACGTTAAGCAACCAACAATCAATCAATCAATCTTGACGTAAGAGCTTTATTTATCAGAAAATGTGCCCTATTGCTCGTGCAATAGCCTTTCCGCTAGTCATATGAGTTACTGCATTTGGTGCAGACACTGTTTCAAGTAGATCAATAATTCCTGATCCTTCCATCAAGTGACCAATGGCGCCTACAAAACTCATTTCTAAATGAAAGCCTTCAAGTCTTAAGATAACTGACTTTAAAGGACTGTTCGATGGTTCATTTTTAATAATGGTTATTGTCTTCAATAGAGGGGTTGATCCAATGTCAAAATAGGTACACCCTGTTGAGCCTTTGCTTGCTTGCCTATGAAGGTAAGTGTTGAATTTATACATGTGAGATCACTAGGATTCATGTTTATCATTGGCAAAAAAACAACAGATGATTTTCCCGGGTAGTCACCGACCATCACTTTTTGCATAGTTGCTGACCAACTGGGTCGGTTGCATGTCAAAGGCAATCATACTTTTGACAGAAGGTCTTACTTCCACGTTGTATCTATCATATTTGGCTCATAATTCATGGTTACGAACTCTGCCTGTAACGATTGTTTAGATTGCATCTTATGACATTCTATGTTAAATTTTGCAAGGTCAGAGACTTCCTTTTGTGTGCGAGACAGCCTAGGGACAGCTTTGTCAAGTCTGAATCCCGGAGTGACAGCTGCAATCATATCCATACCATGAAATGTTCCATGACCACCATCTAAAGTTCGCAGATTATGGTATACATTATCAGCTATGTACTGGACGAAAGTGCCGTTCCCAAACTGTGTGTCGGTTATGTCATGAGCAGCAGCAGCAGCAGCAGCATTAAGTTCAAAACGTTGAACACATGTTTAGAACGAAGCAAAACCAAGAGTGTTCAAAGTGTCCAATTAAAATCATGATCCAAAGTGATGTTGCATTTGTACACTGAGGGTAATTTGAAGCGGTGCAATAAGTGTTCTAGGTCGGGAAGCCTGAATAATAGCCTGGCCAACAGATGCAACTTTAACAGTAGAGTCGTTTTGACTAAATAATGCACGTAGTAATTTTTGTAACGAATCTGGGACAAAGGCAATGTTTTGCTCTGAGTTTATATCAACAAAAGACGGATACACAGCTTTTGAATCGATTGTACCATTTCTGATTTGGCTTGCCCTATTAACAGTGTCACATCCTTTTTCTCTTAGTTGTGTTATTTCTTCACCATTTTTTAGAGACACCCGACAAAAAACACAAGCAGCCATCATTACCTAAAATATGATAAAACTGTTAAGTTGAGATTCAATTATTTTGATTTTGCTTGCATATTATTTTTATCATATGAGATTTGTTTTGAATACAATATCAAAAAAGATATATGTTGATTTATAAACAATTAATTATTCCGATGTAGTGTCTATTCTCAGTTGAAATGTATAATGTTTTTTTTTAATGGAAATTGTCTCATTCTGTCCTCCCCATTTTTTTTAATTTTATCCCAGCCTCCATACAAACATGAAAAATTAAAAAGTAGCTCCCTAACACAACTTGTCTGCATCGATTTTAGTTAGATTGTAGCCTTTTTGGTACTAACGGCGATCCATACTTTTTTCCGTCAGCAGTAAGATTAAAATTTTTTTTTTAACGGGGTTATTTAATTTGTATAATGTATATATACTGAAGTTCAAATATAAAAAAAAACAGAGCTGTTTTATATGTAATTTCTGGTTAAGAGACCTCGACGTCGAGGCAAACCGAAATGAACTCATTTTTGTCGTCTACTACATTTTGACGTTTCCCGTGTATCTACACCTTTCAAAAAACATCCAAAATATGGTAGCTTTAACTCTGAAGAATGTTAAATACGTATAAAACTTTAATATATAAGTTTTATATTAACTTACCAGAATGAAAAGGATGGAACCTAGATGCGTCGTCTGCAGCTATTGACCATTACGAGTTGTCTCCCATATCGTCATTCTCAATCTACGGGCACCTTATCTTTCCATGATATTTGAGGTAAAATCTAGATTTTTTTGGGGGCAAAATTCACGACTTTCCCCTATTTCGATTTTTCTCGATTTTTGATATGTTTCTTATACGTTATGTTTCTATCGAATTCCGCAAAAAACATTTCTGTTGCAATTAGTTTGAGGTATAACCATAGAATGACTGGACTATAGAGGCAGTAACATGGCTATCTTAAAAAAACGATAGTATTGACGGGTAAGTTATAACTAGATGATTGTGAGGATTGAATAAAAAAAAATATAATTTGACGGATTTCTTAATCTTAACGAACATTTACGGATTTGTTTGCTAAATCTCTTCCACCACCTTTTTATAAGAGGAATCTTCTGCAATTTTATCATGATGACCTATATAAATGTCATTTTTTGTGAGTATGAATCTAAAATTTCTCAATTTTTATATCGAAACTATCCAGTTATGTATCCAAAATTCTTCTAAAGTCTTGTAAGTGCTCGTTCATTTCCGGAACAAATGGCTTTTAGCTTTGTATTACTTTTCCTTTCTTAAAATAGAAATAAAGGACTTCTTAACTATGTGAGAGATGTATTAATCATAGAAAGATGTCAAAGTGACGTGACATTACATTGAGTGCGGCACATAGTAAACGCCATGTGTGTGGTATTTACGAGAGGTATGAGTATGATGCAACGTATTACCCTCAATTTTTAAGGTTTCAATATCTACTCTAGTTTGTCTCAACACATCTCACTCCGTGAATCTATTCAATTTCTCTTTCTTGTTCTTCTTGTTTTCCTTACCAAACATTCATCACCTGGATCTCAGCTGCCGTTTTATTTTCGTGAAGTGAACAAATCAATGGTTCTGCATGTTTGAATTTGTGGTCATACTTGTCCAGCTTGTTCATTATTTTATTTTCACGTTTTTTTATTGCTGCATCATATTTTATTTGCATCCATTTTATATCCGTTTCATACGTGCTTTTGAATGAACCAACATTTCATTACAGAATCCGAAATGGCCCTCAGAGGTTTCAGGATGGTGATATTGTGGTTATTCATGTTCCAGTATCTGAAGAAACTATTCTTGATCGTCCTTTTTATCAATGACCCTTTCTGTTGTTACTTTCCCTGAAAAGTATTATTCAAGTTGGATGACCGTTTCCGATGGATTTGGGCTCTTTTTGGTGAGTCGTCCAAGTTCGTCCCAAAGATGTCCCATTGGCGATAATCTGAAGACAATACTGGCCACGGCAACACTCGAATGCGATTATTCTCCAAAATTCATTAAAATGTGTTTACAACGGGCGTTTTCTGTTTAAAATGTAGTTTAACGATGCCTTCGCAGAAACGGAAGAACTAGTGGAGCCAGAATTTCGTTCCTATACCCTTTTGCATTTAGGTTTCCTTCACTAATTGTCAGATCGGGGCGTTCCTGGTAGGTTATCCATCCCATACCATTAATTCGCCACCCTAAAGCCAATTTGTTTCCTGTACGCACGCATCAAAAAGCATGCCTTGTACCTGCGGCAGACCATGTCTTTGCCATCGATAAATGTCAAGTTGAATTTCGATTTAGCGGTAAAAAAGATTAATCTCCATGTTGGTCTATGTCATCGAATCCGTACCCTCTCCATTCAACTCGCGACATCCTTCGATTCTGCGCAAGGATAGATCACTTCAACGAACGACGAGCTCTTAGGCTGCCCAGATGAAGTCGGTTACAAACTGTTTGCGCATATAGCCTATTTTTGTTTCTTCCATGAGTTTCTCCAAATCGATTACGGAGATAAATAATGCGGATTTGCCAATCTTCACATAACTTCGTTTCACGTGAGTTGCAACCTCGGGGACGTTAAAATGTTGTACCAGTATCTCTAAGACGAGTCTTTAGCGCCTTTCAAAGTCATTCTAGAGACATTGAATAGTGCTCGATACATTTAATGATCAAAAGGACAACTCAGTTCCATCTCTATAAAGGTAAATGGTTGAAAAAATGCGTATTTGTTTGAAATCGGAAAATGGCGTAAAGTTATCTTCGAATTTAAAAGAAAATACTAAATGATCATGAATAGATTATTCAGGTCATTAGTCTTAATCGTGAAAATATTACAAACTAATATATTAAATATATTGTACTTAAAAAGCAAAGTAATGTTTCTTTTTTTATATATATACATGGAAAAAAGTATTGCAAAATATTGATTTTTTTAAAACTTGAATAATCAGCCTTTATTTTGGATGGAATATGATAAAATATTTGTAAAATAACATTGAAACATAGTTTATGAAAACATTGGCATTTTAACGAACAAAAAATGTTTGAAAAAAAAAAATATTTATCTAACCACAATTCTAAAAACAAAATGAGGTGTTTTTTTGTACAAAAAACTGCATTTTACAACTTTTACTGTAGTCGAACTTTACAATGTCAGACATTTCAAAATTAATCTTAAGATGATTGTTCACATCATGGTTAATCGTTATACGCCAAAGAAATAGCACTTTGTGCGCAGTCTCCATTTAAACGGTCAACCGCCACTTAACGTCTTATGATTTCTGCCATAAATCGACTAATTTGTTGCTTAGGTAGCAGCAACCATTTCTGATGAAGGGCATTGTTTATTTCATCACGTGTTTGGACTGGGGTGTCCTTTTGTGCAAATTACGCCCAATAGTGTCCCATACATCCTTGATATGGTTCAAATCCGGGCTATGATTGGACCAAGAAAGATAAACAGAATTCCATTTGAACAATGGATCTTCCTTCACGATGCTTATTTCCAATTTTGGCGAGCTCTGCACTACATTGGATACGGATAACTGTGTGTCTGTTCGTAAGAAAACGTCCCTGAAATGGTCTTATCGCACAATAACCAGTAGAGATGATTCAATCTCGAACAATTATTGTTAAAAGGCTCCTGTATGCCCACCTCTCTCTTTTCAGGATTGTATTGTATGCAATGGGTTTCTTTCTGACTAAGCTTCATCATGCTTGATTTTCCCTAGCAGGTGGCATAGGGGGTCTTTTTGGTCTCGGATAGTCTTTTATATCGTGTATTGCCTGATTTTTATTCTCTAAACGACTAATAGTGGAAAAGTGATGACCGACAATACGTACAGTTGTCACAGCGACATTCCTGCCTCTCTCATGCTGATAATCTACCATCTTGCTGCGGTTAAGAGTTGTGGAGGACCTATTTCAAGGTGTCAATCACATAACTTTATAAACTTGGTTATTTAAAGTGTTGAAAACAATGAGGATAAAAACACATGTTTTGCTGTGTACGGGTACAGTAGCTGCATGTGCAGATAAGAACTTATCGAGTCGATAATTATTGATCAAACTCAGGTGATATTTAAATAGTGTTTAACTAGTTCTATTTTAACAAATTATATCATAAAAAAATAAAGAGTGTTTTTTTAATTTCAATTCCAATTTGGTTATATACCAGTTGGCAATCGCACTAAAGTTTTTTTTATCTTCGTCGTTTTCTTTTCGACATACCCTTGAAAAAGAAAATCAGCCAGTAATCAGCATTTTTTTATCAGTATTTACATAACACATTTTACAAAATACTTTTTTCCATGTGTATACATGTACATCTACTTTTATCAGACAACACCCGTACGTGGACGAGGGTACTTATACCGTCTTTAAGGTTGTGGCGCTTGTATTGTCATTGATAAAGTTAACTGGTCTGTATGTAGTTTTACTATCATACTTTTTTAACAATGCAGTATTCTTTGCTGATTTTGGTTATCTGGTACAAAACCTCTGATATGAAAAAAACTTTTGAAAGAATAAAAAGTAGACTGTCTATTAAGTATGTAAGTGTATATAGAACTTTAGGTTATATACCAGCTGGTATTCGCACTAAAGTTCTTTCATCTTCGTCGTTTTCTTTTCGACATACCCTTGAAAAAGAAAATCAGCCAGTAATCAGCATTCTTTTTATCAGTATTTACATAACACATTTTACAAACTCTTTTATCATGTTATTCGGATGGGGAAATTATGACTTTATATGACAAGATTTTGAAAATTAGTTTTTACTGACTCTGACATGTTGGTTTTTTTTTTTTGGTTTTCGCGTTCTTGTCTGACAGTTGAGTTTTTATTTTTTTTTAGTTCCTTTCGACAAAATTGAACATAGCACCTTTTGAAGTCTTACGCAAACGATGCGCCTGTTTTCCTTTCACAGGACATTCACTGATATATTGTAGACGAAACACGCGTCTGGCGTAAATATAAAATTAAAATACTTGTATCTATGATGAGTTAAAACTTAAAATGCAACCTCTGAGTCGATGCCACTGCTGGTAAAGATTTATTTCCCCGAGGGTATCACCATCCCAGTAGTTGGCACTTGTGTGTTGACTTGGCTTATCATTAATATAATCTTATAAATTAACACCGCTTTGAATTTTTGAAAAAAAACTAAGGTTTTTCTACACCAGGAATAAACTGTCTTACATGTATTTGGCAAAACTGCTAGGAATGTTTGGTTCTCAATGATCTTCAACTTCGTCCTTTATTTTGGCCTTTTAACCATTATTTTGATTCGAGCGTCACTAATGAGTCTTTTGTAGACGAAACGCGCGTCTGGTATTTATGATGAGTTTTTTTTGTTATGCCGCTGCTTGGTGACCCCCCTAATTTTTTGACATTTTGTTCAAATTTTGAGGTCTAGTTTCAGATTTATGAACATAGTGCCCTTCGATACCTACCGCAAAAGAAGCGCCTGTTTCTCCTCTACAAGACCTATATAGTCATTCCCCGTGACACCCCTCATTATTTTTTTTCAAGAAGTCCTAGAATAGGCCGACCCCCCTAATTTTTTGACATTTTTTTCAAATTTTGAGCTCTAGTTTCAGATTTTTGAACATAGCGCCCTTCGATACCTAGCGCAAAAGAAGCGCCTGTTTCTCTTCTATAAGACCTATATAGTCGTTCTCCGTGACACCCCTCATTATTTTTCTCTAGAAGCCCTGGAATAGGCCGACCCCCCTAATTTTTTGACATTTTTTTCAAATTTTGAGCTCTAGTTTCAGATTTTTGAACATAGCGCCCTTCGATACCTAGCGCAAAAGAAGCGCCTGTTTCTCTTCTACAAGACCTATATAGTCATACCCCGTGACACTCCTCATTATTTTTCTCTAAAACTTCTGGAATAGGCCGACCCTACCCCCATTTTTTGGACATTTTTTTCGAATTTTGAGCTCTAGTTTCAGATTTTTGAACATAGCGCCCTTCGATACCTAGCGCAAAAGAAGCGCCTGTTTCTCCTCTACAAGACCTATATAGTCATACCCCGTGACACCCCTCATTATTTTTCTCTAGAAGTCCTAGAATAGGCGGACCCCCCTAATTTTTTGGACATTTTTTTCGAATTTTGAGCTCTAGTTTCAGATTTTTGAACATAGCGCCCTTCGATACGTAGCGCAAAAGAAGCGCCTGTTTCTCTTCTACAAGACCTATATAGTCATACCCCGTGACACCCCTCATTATTTATCTCTAGAACTCATGGAATAGGCCGACCCTACCCCCATTTTTTGGACATTTTTTTCGAATTTTGAGCTCTAGTTTCAGATTTTTGAACATAGCGCCCTTCGATACCTAGTGCAAAAGAAGCGCCTGTTTCTCCTCTACAAGACCTATATAGTCATACCCCGTGACACCCCTCATTATTTTTCTCTAGAAGTCCTAGAATAGGCCGACCCCCCTAATTTTTTGACATTTTTTTCAAATTTTGAGCTCTAGTTTCAGATTTTTGAACATAGCGCCCTTCGATACCTAGCGCAACAGAAGCGCCTGTTTCTCTTCTACAAGACCTATATAGTCATACCCCGTGACACCCCTCATTATTTTTCTCTAGAAGTCCTAGAATAGGCCGACCCCCCTAATTTTTTGGACATTTTGTTCGAATTTTGAGCTCTAGTTTCAGATTTTTGAACATATCGCCCTTCGATACCTAGCGCAAAAGAAGCGCCTGTTTCTCCTCTACAAGACCTATATAGTCATTTCCCGTGACACCCCTCATTATGTTTCTCTAGAAGCCCTGGAATAGGCCGACCCCCTAATTTTTTGACATATTTTTCAAATTTTGAGCTCTAGTTTCAGATTCTTGAACATAGCGCCCTTCGATACCTAGCGCAAAAGAAGCGCCTGTTTCTCCTCTACAAGACCTATATAGTCATACCCCGTGACACCCCTCATTATTTTTCTTTAGAAGTCCTAGAATAGGCCGACCCCCCTAATTTTTTGACATTTTTTTCAAATTTTGAGCTCTAGTTTCAGATTTTTGAACATAGCGCCTTTCGATACCTAGCGCAAAAGAAGCGCCTGTTTCTCCTCTACAAGACCTATATAGTCGTTCTCCGTGACACCCCTCATTATTTTTCTCTAGAAGCCCTGGAATAGGCCGACCCCCCTAATTTTTTGACATTTTTTTCAAATTTTGAGCTCTAGTTTCAGATTTTTGAACATAGCGTCCTTCGATACCTAGCGTAAAAGAAGCGCCTGTTTCTCTTCTACAAGACCTATATAGTCATACCCCGTGACAGCCCTCATTATTTTTCTCTAGAACTTCTGGAATAGGCCGACCCTACCCCCATTTTTTGGACATTTTTTTCGAATTTTGAGCTCTAGTTTCTGATTTTTGAACATAGCGCCCTTCGATACCTAGCGCAAAAGAAGCGCCTGTTTCTCCTCTACAAGACCTATATAGTCATACCCCGTGACACCCCTCATTATTTTTCTCTAGAAGTCCTAGAATAGGCCGACCCCCCTAATTTTTTGGACATTTTGTTCGAATTTTGAGCTCTAGTTTCAGATTTTTGAACATATCGCCCTTCGATACCTAGCACAAAAGAAGCGCCTGTTTCTCCTCTACAAGACCTATATAGTCATTCCCCGTGACACCCCTCATTATTTTTCTCTAGAAGCCCTGGAATAGGCCGACCCCCCTAATTTTTTGACATATTTTTCAAATTTTGAGCTCTAGTTTCAGATTCTTGAACATAGCGCCCTTCGATACCTAGCGCAAAAGAAGTGCCTGTTTCTCCTCTACAAGACCTATATAGTCATACCCCGTGACACCCCTCATTATTTTTCTCTAGAAGTCCTAGAATAGGCCGACCCCCCTTATTTTTTGACATTTTTTTCAAATTTTGAGCTCTAGTTTCAGATTTTTGAACATAGCGCCTTTCGATACCTAGCGCAAAAGAAGCGCCTGTTTCTCCTCTACAAGACCTATATAGTCATTCCCCGTGACACCCCTCATTATTTTTCTCTAGAAGTCCTAGAATAGGCCGACCCCCCTAATTTTTTGACATTTTTTTCAAATTTTGAGCTCTAGTTTCAGATTTTTGAACATAGCGCCCTTCGATACCTAGCGCAAAAGAAGCGCCTGTTTCTCTTCTACAAGACCTATATAGTCGTTCTCCGTGACACCCCTCATTATTTTTCTCTAGAAGCCCTGGAATAGGCCGACCCCCCTAATTTTTTGACATTTTTTTCAAATTTTGAGCTCTAGTTTCAGATTTTTGAACATAGCGTCCTTCGATACCTAGCGTAAAAGAAGCGCCTGTTTCTCTTCTACAAGACCTATATAGTCATACCCCGTGACAGCCCTCATTATTTTTCTCTAGAACTTCTGGAATAGGCCGACCCTACCCCCATTTTTTTGACATTTTTTTCGAATTTTGAGCTCTAGTTTCTGATTTTTGAACATAGCGCCCTTCGATACCTAGCGCAAAAGAAGCGCCTGTTTCTCCTCTACAAGACCTATATAGTCATACCCCGTGACACCCCTCATTATTTTTCTCTAGAAGTCCTAGAATAGGCAGACCCCCCTAATTTTTTGACATTTTTTTCAAATTTAGAACTCTAGTTTCAGATTTTTGAACATAGCGCCCTTCGATACCTAGCGCAACAGAAGCGCCTGTTTCTCCTCTACAAGACCTATATAGTCATTCCCCATGACACCCCTCATTATTTTTTTCAAGAAGTCCTAGAATAGGCCGACCCCCCTAATTTTTTGACATTTTTTTCAAATTTTGAGCTCTAGTTTCAGATTTTTGAACATAGCGCCCTTCGATACCTAGCGCAAAAGAAGCGCCTGTTTCTCTTCTATAAGACCTATATAGTCGTTCTCCGTGACACCCCTCATTATTTTTCTCTAGAAGCCCTGGAATAGGCCGACCCCCCTAATTTTTTGACATTTTTTTCAAATTTTGAGCTCTAGTTTCAGATTTTTGAACATAGCGCCTTTCGATACCTAGCGCAAAAGAAGCGCCTGTTTCTCCTCTACAAGACCTATATAGTCATTCCCCGTGACACCCCTCATTATTTTTCTCTAGAAGTCCTAGAATAGGCCGACCCCCCTAATTTTTTGACATTTTTTTCAAATTTTGAGCTCTAGTTTCAGATTTTTGAACATAGCGCCCTTCGATACCTAGCGCAAAAGAAGCGCCTGTTTCTCTTCTACAAGACCTATATAGTCGTTCTCCGTGACACCCCTCATTATTTTTCTCTAGAAGCCCTGGAATAGGCCGACCCCCCTAATTTTTTGACATTTTTTTCAAATTTTGAGCTCTAGTTTCAGATTTTTGAACATAGCGTCCTTCGATACCTAGCGTAAAAGAAGCGCCTGTTTCTCTTCTACAAGACCTATATAGTCATACCCCGTGACACCCCTCATTATTTTTCTCTAGAACTTCTGGAATAGGCCGACCCTACCCCCATTTTTTGGACATTTTTTTCGAATTTTGAGCTCTAGTTTCTGATTTTTGAACATAGCGCCCTTCGATACCTAGCGCAAAAGAAGCGCCTGTTTCTCCTCTACAAGACCTATATAGTCATACCCCGTGACACCCCTCATTATTTTTCTCTAGAAGTCCTAGAATAGGCCGACCCCCCTAATTTTTTGACATTTTTTTCAAATTTAGAACTCTAGTTTCAGATTTTTGAACATAGCGCCCTTCGATACCTAGCGCAACAGAAGCGCCTGTTTCTCCTCTACAAGACCTATATAGTCATTCCCCATGACACCCCTCATTATTTTTTTCAAGAAGTCCTAGAATAGGCCGACCCCCCTAATTTTTTGACATTTTTTTCAAATTTTGAGCTCTAGTTTCAGATTTTTGAACATAGCGCCCTTCGATACCTAGCGCAAAAGAAGCGCCTGTTTCTCTTCTATAAGACCTATATAGTCGTTCTCCGTGACACCCCTCATTATTTTTCTCTAGAAGCCCTGGAATAGGCCGACCCCCCTAATTTTTTGACATTTTTTTCAAATTTTGAGCTCTAGTTTCAGATTTTTGGACATAGCGCCCTTCGATACCTAGCGCAAAAGAAGCGCCTGTTTCTCTTCTACAAGACCTATATAGTCATACCCCGTGACAGCCCTCATTATTTTTCTCTAGAACTTCTGGAATAGGCCGACCCTACCCCCATTTTTTGGACATTTTTTTCGAATTTTGAGCTCTAGTTTCTGATTTTTGAACATAGCACCCTTCGATACCTAGCGCAAAAGAAGCGCCTGTTTCTCCTCTACAAGACCTATATAGTCATACCCCGTGACACCCCTCATTATTTTTCTCTAGAAGTCCTAGAATAGGCCGACCCCCCTAATTTTTTGACATTTTTTTCAAATTTAGAACTCTAGTTTCAGATTTTTGAACATAGCGCCCTTCGATACCTAGCGCAACAGAAGCGCCTGTTTCTCCTCTACAAGACCTATATAGTCATTCCCCATGACACCCCTCATTATTTTTTTCAAGAAGTCCTAGAATAGGCCGACCCCCCTAATTTTTTGACATTTTTTTCAAATTTTGAGCTCTAGTTTCAGATTTTTGAACATAGCGCCCTTCGATACCTAGCGCAAAAGAAGCGCCTGTTTCTCTTCTATAAGACCTATATAGTCGTTCTCCGTGACACCCCTCATTATTTTTCTCTAGAAGCCCTGGAATAGGCCGACCCCCCTAATTTTTTGACATTTTTTTCAAATTTTGAGCTCTAGTTTCAGATTTTTGGACATAGCGCCCTTCGATACCTAGCGCAAAAGAAGCGCCTGTTTCTCTTCTACAAGACCTATATAGTCATACCCCGTGACACCCCTCATTATTTTTCTCTAAAACTTCTGGAATAGGCCGACCCTACCCCCATTTTTTGGACATTTTTTTCGAATTTTGAGCTCTAGTTTCAGATTTTTGAACAAAGCGCCCTTCGATACCTAGCGCAAAAGAAGCGCCTGTTTCTCCTCTACAAGACCTATATAGTCATACCCCGTGACACCCCTCATTATTTTTCTCTAGAAGTCCTAGAATAGGCCGACCCCCCTAATTTTTTGACATTTTTTTCAAAGTTTGAGCTCTAGTTTCAGATTTTTGAACATAGCGCCTTTCGATACCTAGCGCAAAAGAAGCGCCTGTTTCTCCTCTACAAGACCTATATAGTCGTTCTCCGTGACACCCCTCATTATTTTTCTCTAGAAGCCCTGGAATAGGCCGACCCCCCTAATTTTTTGACATTTTTTTCAAATTTTGAGCTCTAGTTTCAGATTTTTGAACATAGCGTCCTTCGATACCTAGCGTAAAAGAAGCGCCTGTTTCTCTTCTACAAGACCTATATAGTCATACCCCGTGACAGCCCTCATTATTTTTCTCTAGAACTTCTGGAATAGGCCGACCCTACCCCCATTTTTTGGACATTTTTTTCGAATTTTGAGCTCTAGTTTCTGATTTTTGAACATAGCGCCCTTCGATACCTAGCGCAAAAGAAGCGCCTGTTTCTCCTCTACAAGACCTATATAGTCATACCCCGTGACACCCCTCATTATTTTTCTCTAGAAGTCCTAGAATAGGCCGACCCCCCTAATTTTTTGGACATTTTGTTCGAATTTTGAGCTCTAGTTTCAGATTTTTGAACATATCACCCTTCGATACCTAGCGCAAAAGAAGCGCCTGTTTCTCCTCTACAAGACCTATATAGTCATTCCCCGTGACACCCCTCATTATTTTTCTCTAGAAGCCCTGGAATAGGCCGACCCCCCTAATTTTTTGACATATTTTTCAAATTTTGAGCTCTAGTTTCTGATTCTTGAACATAGCGCCCTTCGATACCTAGCGCAAAAGAAGCGCCTGTTTCTCCTCTACAAGACCTATATAGTCATACCCCGTGACACCCCTCATTATTTTTCTCTAGAAGTCCTAGAATAGGCCGACCCCCCTAATTTTTTGACATTTTTTTCAAATTTTGAGCTCTAGTTTCAGATTTTTGAACATAGCGCCTTTCGATACCTAGCGCAAAAGAAGCGCCTGTTTCTCCTCTACAAGACCTATATAGTCATTCCCCGTGACACCCCTCATTATTTTTCTCTAGAAGTCCTAGAATAGGCCGACCCCCCTAATTTTTTGACATTTTTTTCAAATTTTGAGCTCTAGTTTCAGATTTTTGAACATAGCGCCCTTCGATACCTAGCGCAAAAGAAGCGCCTGTTTCTCTTCTACAAGACCTATATAGTCGTTCTCCGTGACACCCCTCATTATTTTTCTCTAGAAGCCCTGGAATAGGCCGACCCCCCTAATTTTTTGACATTTTTTTCAAATTTTGAGCTCTAGTTTCAGATTTTTGAACATAGCGTCCTTCGATACCTAGCGTAAAAGAAGTGCCTGTTTCTCTTCTACAAGACCTATATAGTCATACCCCGTGACAGCCCTCATTATTTTTCTCTAGAACTTCTGGAATAGGCCGACCCTACCCCCTTTTTTTGGACATTTTTTTCGAATTTTTAGCTCTAGTTTCAGATTTTTGAACAAAGCGCCCTTCGATACCTAGTGCAAAAGAAGCGCCTGTTTCTCCTCTACAAGACCTATATAGTCATACCCCGTGACACCCCTCATTATTTTTCTCTAGAAGTCCTAGAATAGGCCGACCCCCCTAATTTTTTGACATTTTTTTCAAATTTTGAGCTCTAGTTTCAGATTTTTGAACATATCGCCCTTCGATACCTAGCGCAAAAGAAGCGCCTGTTTCTCCTCTACAAGACCTATATAGTCATTCCCCGTGACACCCCTCATTATTTTTCTCTAGAAGTCATAGAATAGGCCGACCCCCCTAATTTTTTGACATTTTTTTCAAATTTTGAGCTCTAGTTTCAGATTTTTGAACATAGCGCCCTTCGATACCTAGCGCAAAAGAAGCGCCTGTTTCTCCTCTACAAGACCTATATAGTCATTCCCCGTGACACCCCTCATTATTTTTCTCTAGAAGTCCTAGAATAGGCCGACCCCCCTAATTTTTTGACATTTTTTTTCAAATTTTGAGCTCTAGTTTCAGATTTTTGAACATAGCGCCCTTCGATACCTAGCGCAAAAGAAGCGCCTGTTTCTCTTCTATAAGACCTATATAGTCGTTCTCCATGACACCCCTCATTAATTTTCTCTAGAAGCCCTGGAATAGGCCGACCCCACTAATTTTTTGACATTTTTTTCAAATTTTGAGCTCTAGATTAAACAATGACATAAAAGGTGCTATATTTTACAGGGTAGGACTACTTTTACATACGTTCTAAATTGAAGAGGGTGCATAGGTGGCCCTACACCTACAAATAATCCGTTGATAGATGCATAGTTATTGTGGTACTGAATATTAGCCTAAAAAATTATGCGACTTGTTAAATCAATAGATTGGATAAAAACCATTTCAAAATTGAGTTTAAATTGCTATATTTTAACTGATTTTCTGCCTTTTTAAATATTTTTTTATTTAACGGCCGTTGTTGTCTTATTCTGTTTTTTGGTTTCTCGATATATCGCCTTATTGTTCGCTGGCTTATTGTTCGCTAGCTATTGTTCGCTAGCTTCTGCCTGGTCATGTACGGTCCGTGTATATCTGCGTCCATTCGTTTTTCGTTTTGAAATATCAAAAACAAAAAACAAAAAACGAAAGTGTTTTTATTTTTCGTTTTTGATTTCTTAAAAACCAAAATGAAAAACGAAAGTGTTTTCATTTTTCGTTTTTGATTTCTTAAAAACCAAAATGAAAAACGAAAGTGTTTTCATTTTTCGTTTTTGATTTCTTAAAAACCAAAATGAAAAACAAAAGTGTTTTCGTTTTTCGTTTTTGATTTCACAAAACGAAAAACGAAAAACAAAAGTATTTTCATTTTTCATTTTTGATTTCTCAAAAACTAAAATCGAAAAATGAAAGTGTTTTCATTTTTCATTTTTGATTTCACAAAAACAAAAAACGAAAAACTAGAAACGAAAGTGTGTTCAATTTATCTTTCCCCACACTGTTTTTAATTGTCATTCAAAAAATGACAATGTTGTCATTTGTCATTCATTTAAAGCTGCTTCAGACAATGAAATTATAACAATGTTGTCGATTTTTGTTACATACCAAAAGGGTGAACATAAAGTTTTGTATATATTAATTTTAATTATTTCTCGATTTATAATGTAAAATATTTTCTTTTCTTGATGTACAGTCATTGATAGTAAATGTTGCTTATGCAAACACTCCGGTTATTTTTTACAACAAAATGTAGACAAAATAGACCGCATGACTTCTGAATTGAACTACGGTGATAAAGTAATCAAAGACTTTCAAATTACCTTGTTTATATCTTTGATAAAGAATTAATTATTATATTTAAATATTAAACGAATCACAAATTTAAATTGTACAATATAATATTATATAAAGGTGGTACAAATAAATAGATTGATGACAACATCACACTAACAAGGGAGGTAACTACTTTTAAAACTAACAAGAAAACTAGCCCGGTCGTTAAAGTACACATGAACAGCGGTTGTCAGATCAATATTATTCTAATCGAAGAAAATGTCGACGGATGCAAAAGTCTTTATCAATCTGAACAATATGGGTGGGTGAACTTTACTTTTAAGTTTAGAAAGGTCGATCCAAGATTATTAGAATTGATTACCAAGGTCCATCTGCCAGTATTTTACGAACATCGAGGACGATAATGTATTTTGCTTGATCAATTGATTAAAAAACAAATTTCTGCAATTTCACAATTCAAACCGGGAAATTAAAGCATTCAATTAGTTTGCCATTTGGAGCCTATTCGGTATTAGTTTTGCTTATTTGTGAAGACTATAAGGTGATATTAACCAGAGGCCGTTGATTGGGGATATTGGAATTGAAAATAGTGGACAAAAATATAAATGATAGAGACAATGGACCAAGAAATAAATAAAATAGCTAGAATAATGGTGTTAAAATGTAATGTAGTTTGTCTCTGGGAGATTGTTATTGGTTATTATACGGTTTCTCTTTATTTCTATGCCTATTAATTAAGAAGCGTGCTTTCATTATTTGCCAACATATTACTTATTTTGCAAACTACCATAGATTTCAGGTAATTGTTCTGCATAAAACCACATTGGAGTCCCTGCATTTTTGTTTCTCAAGTGGACCTCAGTTACCCAACCTATCCCATCATTACATAAAAGTTAATAAACAAATTTCTACGGCAATACTTTTGTCCGCACAATGTGTAAAGGGGAGCTGGGAAGCTGGATAAAAAAAATCGAGGTTGCTGTTTGGCTTATTTTTTCAAAGATAGGTCCAAAGTTGGGGTCGAACACCCAACCCCACCCTTACCGAAAATGTAATAAAAATTGTCCCCACTAGGTGCAAAGGGAAGCTGGGTAGCTGAGGTCTACAGTAGAAAAATCCAGGGTGTTGTTCTGCTTAGTTTTTTTTCTAAAGTAGGTCTAAAGTTGAGGTTGGATACCCTACCCAACCCTTACCGGACAGTTAATAAAAAAAATCTGCGGCAATACTTTTTTCTGCACTAGGTGAGAACGTAAGTTAGAGATCTAGGGCCTACTTGATCAAAATTACAAGTTAATTTATAACACGGATTAATCTTTTTTAGCTAATAAATAATGTTCTTGCCCACCTTACTTCGAATACAAAAAATAAACCTTTTGTCCAATCATATTTAAGCGGAATCCACTAGTTCAGAGGTAGAATGTTTTGTAAAAACAGTTTTGTGTGGCAAAAAGTTAAAGGTTTCTTTTAATGCAGAATAATTATTATTCAGTTTCATGAACTATTTGACAGGATGCCGATAATAAGGAAAGCTTTTTCACACAATAGTGCAATTTTGCCATCATTTAAAAAAAAATCATTATTATTTACGATTCTATAAACACTCGTAAGTGTTGACTATTTAAAACGTAAAGCGGGCAGTACGCTGTGTAATATATCGAAAGCGATTGATTTGATAATATAGTGGTTATTTATTAATTAAAACATTTGAAGTACGTTTGAGTCTTATGCAACATTTGTGTTTATATAAATATTTGAAAACTGGCTGCTACCGACTGGCTGCTTGAGCCTGGTCTCACAAACTCCGCATTTTCATTACAGCTGATTACATTGAGTGTGTAGACAAATGTTATATCTTTTGTTTGCTTGCTTGTTAGCTGAACCGTGAAGTCATTATTAGGTAAGGTATACTACCCTCCTGTAGAAGGATCCTAGTCCTACAGACAGATTGATTGGTTACCTGTCGAAGTAGTCTACTCTGAAAGGAGGGTAGTTTACCTAATCTAATAATACAAGCAAGCTAACCAAGGATGCTACCTTTGCCTACACACTCAATGCAATCGGCTGTAACTTCTTTACATAAAAGGTTGCAACACCTTGCCAAATTATTGGGTTCCAATAAACGTTTGGAAAATGAAGTCAATGTGCTTTCCCATAGGGTTTTATGCCGAACAATTACCGGAAATCTATTATGAAAGCTTGCAAAAACAATATCAAAATCGAAATCTAACTGAACAATGAAGTTACTCACATTAAAAAAGGTTGAGACATTGAAGGCCAAATAAGTTTTCATATTTCATATTCTTGCGTGTCTTATTTTAATCAGACGGTCATTGCAAAGAAATTTAATATTAAGACAAAAATTAATGTAGATTTTCGTTGGTGAAATTAACACTACGATACAAATAAAGGATTCTCAAATGATCATGACTTTGCTTGAAGTAAAATGATCAATCAATCAATCAATCAATTATTGATCAATCAATAAAATTGAGAATGGAAATAAAAAATGTGTAAAAGAGACAACAGCCTAACCAAAGAGCACAGCCGAAGGCCACCAATGGGTCTTCAACACAACGAGAAAATCCCTCAACCAGAGGCGGGCTTCAGCTAGTCTCTAAATAAAAATATATACTAGTTATGTGAATGGACGTCACACTTAACTTAGATAAAAAAAAAAAAAAAAACACACATCAAAAACTAACAAAGACCGGATTCTCCTGACTTGGGACAGGCGCAAAAATGCGGCGGGGTTAAACATGCTTTGTGAGATCTCAACCCTCCAACTATTCAATTATAGCCAGCTAATGTAAAATAAACAAACACACACAAATATGTACAGAAAAACTCAGTTTAAAGGAAATCCGAGTCCGATGTCAGAAAAGTAAACAAAAGAAACTACGCAAAATAAATATGATTCATAAATTGACAAAGAACTACTAGCAGTAACTGACATGCCAGCCCCAGACCCCAATTAAACATATCGAAATGACATATAGATATAAGAAGATGTGGTATGAGTGCCAATGAGACAACTCTCCATCCAAGTCACAGTTTGTAAAAGTAAACTATTATAGGTCAAAGTACCCTCTTCAACACGAATCCTTGGCTCACACCGAATAGCAAGTTATAAAGATCCCCAAAAAGGACTAGTGTAAAATCATTCAAACGGGAAAACCAACGGTCTAAACTATATAAAAAACGAGAAGCGAGAACCACATCAACAAACGACAACTACTGTTTTTTGTGTGTGATTATTTGATTACTAGACCAAATATTTCATGATTTTTTATTATCTAGGACTGTATTTTTTATTAATGATTGATTACCAAGTTTAATAAAAACCTAGTGTGTGTATAGCAATCATATTAACTTTGGCTTGAAAGACGTTTATTTGTTTTTGCCTCGGCCAAATTGATAAGAATAAAATCCTAAGATTGAACGCGTTCGTTCAATAATCTTATTAAAATTCATATCTATATTAATGTTCTCATACACATAAGTATAACGAAATCAGAGATATACCTTTTTATTAGATTAGTTCGTCTAATTTACAAATGTAGTAATAGTATTTTTATCTGAAGTAAATTTACTAACTTCTTTAATAAAGAATTTGAATAAGAATATGTCCATAGTACATAAATGACCCACTCGCACTATCATTTTCCATGTCTAGTGGACCGTGAAATTGAGGGTCAGAATTCTATATTTGGCATTAAAATTAAAAAGATCATATGATAGAGAATATGTGTACTGAGTTTTGCGAGAAATATGAATACCTACTCAAATCCAATCTATTAAAAAAATCGAGTTATTACAGAAGAGTGTCCACCATGCAATTGCACTGTACTATTATTAATATAGTAAAATAGAATGATATACAAATGGATGAAAATCATATATACAAGATGTAGTAACTGTAATATACAAATATTAATATAACATATACAAACAAACCAGAATGTACTGATTTGTATCACTACAATATACTACAGGACATATACAAGATATTACGTTGAAGTTGATTCCCCGTCATTTATTCACCATACACGCAAGAACTTGTCTCAGAAATTTTTTTTATCTGTATATTAACCTCACTTTCAGGTATAGAGATGTGATATTTTTTTCTGAAACAAGTGCTTGTGACAATCCAAAAGAACTTGCAGTCATTCGATGTTCAGTACTTCAGTACTTTGATTGTTTGAAAACGATGTATAAATACCCTGCCACATTCGGTATGTGTTTTTGTTAGATGTTTATTTTCATTTGTTTTGTATCGATCTCATGCGTTAAGCCCTTTTCCGATGATTTGTATAGTTTGTTCTTATGCTGTGCTGTAACAAACTGTTTCAGGTTCAGGGGGGGGATTGAGCGCTCACAAACATGTTAAACTCCGCCATATATTGCATGTGCCTGTTCCAACCCAGGAGCATGTAGTTCAGTGGTTGTCGTTTGTTGATGTCTTCATATTTGTTTTTCGTAATTTCTGTTGTTTTAAAATAGGCCGTTATTTTTCTCAATTGAACTGTTTCATATTTTTCATTTCATGGACTATTGTAGCCGACAATACCGTATGTTTTTTCTCATTGTTGAAGGTTATATGGTTGCTTGTATATAACTGCTTACATCCACTACATTTGAACTTTGTGGGATAGTTGACTCATTTGCAATAATACCATATCTCCTTATTAAAAAGTTGAGGGGGGGGGGGGGGGGGGGGTTGTATTTCTTTGGAAAGTTTCAATGTTTTTCTCCCAGGTCACCCAGTTTGAATAGAATATTTTGACATTTTGCTGTGCTCTTGGATTTGAATTAAGAGCCAACCAGAGCTCACGGCCTGTTGGTGGGTAGTTGATGACTATGGTAAGCTCTGGATGTCTTTTTGAGTATTACATACATGTACGGTGATTTGGTGATGTCTTCATGTCATGCATTGTCCCATTATAGACAGCTTATCAGTCAACTTGATCTATCAAAATAGCTCTCCTAGCCTTTTGTATAGTCAGACGAGAAACAAGATATAAACTGACTTAGCTTGGTATATACATGTATATTTAATATACTCATATAAATATAAAAAAGAAGATGTGGTATGATTGTCAATGAGACAACTCTCCACAAGAGACCAAAATAACACAGAAATTTAAAAACTATAAGTCACCGTACGGCCTTCAACAATGAGCAAAGCCCATACCACATAGTAAGCTATAAAAGGGCCCGAAATAACAATGCAAAACAATTCAAACAAGAAAACTAACGGCCTAATTTATGTACAAAAATTGAATGAAAAACAAAAATGTAACACATAAACAAACGACAACCACTGAATAACGGGCTCTTGACTTGGGACAGGCACATACATTTAGAATGTGGCGGGGTTAAACATTTTAGCGGGATCCAAAATTCAAGTCAAATTGATATTTTAAAACAACATAAAAATAAAAAAGTGTAAAAAAAAATTATTTTAATAATTGTTGAAAATATTATTGTGTTTGTGAGTGGAAAACTGCTTGAAATTGTAGAAATATTCGAAAGTAGCTCTCTCGTTTTGTTCTGCAGCTACGTTTAAGGAACACCAATCAAGTAATCGATCTTTATGACTATGGATTCAATATTCAATGGTATAAAATATCATGTTCTGCTTGTCGTACACTCAATAATACTTAAGTTGGAATAGATCTACGAAGACTCAAGAACGGGCATGTGTGGTTTGGTAATTGTACATGCCCACGGCACAGATGTCCAGATATTGCTCGGAAGATGTTTTGAGAAGTTACGATGCTACCAGACATGGAAAATTAAACTGTTACAGTATATTACAAAACACAAAACTGGCTATCTTTGCTGTAAACACAAGTTAAAGCTGACAAGGGTTACATTAAAGCTAAAAATCCCAACCCCACGGCATCAAATAATTAAAAAAAACATATGACCTAGGCCTTTAGCATTGGAGGGCTAAAACTAGCATTGAGCCGTATCCAGGTCCTAAATAGAAAATAAAGAGATGTGGAGTAAATGTACCCGGGACAAAATCGCACACAAAGTCAATATATAGAAAAAATACAAATTATTAATGAACAGGGCTTTTATTCCTGTTCTTCATCTTGAAAGTAGCGGGAGGGTCTTCAACGAGGAACCGGACCATTGATACTCATTATACAAAAGTAACATGGGTTAGTGCATCGGACTACAAAAACAGAAGTTCCTGGTTCGATTCCCGTTCCGGGGAGAACATTGCCTATCCACTATTAATAAATATGTTTAAACTAACAATAGCCACACACTTGACTATGTAGATTACATTGTTTTTTCTTCATCATACATATGTCTTTTGATATTGCTTCTACATGTAAATACTAAAAGTCTTACACTGTATCTATATATTTTGCTCCGAGACCAGAACATGATAAAATAAATAAGACAAAACTTGCGCTTTAGATTAAGAAAAGGTCCGAAAATTTTGTAAAATTTTTCCAGTTCTTCCGGGTCCTTGAGCCCTTCCCTCGCCAAAATATAGTTTGCTTTATTTGTAATAGAGGCTAGTTACGCTTCTATATTATCATCTTATATCAACCTCTCCAAACTTAAAAGTTAAGATCACGCATCCTTAGTGTTTAGATTGATAATGACTTTTGCATCCGTCGACATTTTCTTCGATTAGAATAATATTGATCTGACAACCGCTGTTCATGTATACTTTAACGACCGGGCTAGTTTTCTTGTTAGTTTTAAAAGTAGTTACCTCCCTTGTTAGTGTGATGATGTCATCAATATATTTATTTGTACCACCTTTATATAATATTATATTGTACAATTTAAATTTGTGATTCGTTTAATATTTAAATATAATAATTAATTCTTTATCAAAGATATAAACAAGGTAATTTGAAAGTCTTTGATTACTTTATCACCGTAGTTCAATTCAGAAGTCATGCGGTCTATTTTGTCTACATTTTATTAAAAGAATACCGGAGTGTTTGCATAAGCAACATTTACTATCAATGACTGAACATCAAGAAAAGAAAATATTTTACATTATAAATCGAAAAATAACAAAACTTTATGTTCACCCTTTTGGTATGTAACAAAAATCGACAACATTGTTATAATTTCATTGTCTGAAGCACCTTTAAATGAATGACAAATGACAACATTGTCATTTTTTGAATGACAATTAAAAACAGTGTGGGAAAGATAAATTGAACACACTTTCGTTTCTCGTTTTTCGTTTTTTGTTTTTGTGAAATCAAAAATGAAAAATGAAAACACTTTCATTTTTCGATTTTAGTTTTTGAGAAATCAAAAATGAAAAATGAAAATACTTTTGTTTTTCGTTTTTCGTTTTGTGAAATCAAAAACGAAAAACGAAAACACTTTTGTTTTTCATTTTGGTTTTTAAGAAATCAAAAACGAAAAATGAAAACACTTTCGTTTTTCATTTTGGTTTTTAAGAAATCAAAAACGAAAAATAAAAACACTTTCGTTTTTTGTTTTTTGTTTTTGATATTTCAAAACGAAAAACGAATGGACGCAGATATACACGGACCATGTACATGTACATATCCGTATTACATTTATTACTAGTATATGAAATAAAAGCGGACAACGATCTTGACCCCGAATTAAAACAGTGACGAAAGAGAAAACATAACTTGAAAAAAATCATTCGATCTCAACAGAGACAAAAGACAAAGGGGACTATAGTGCATCGGTTCGTATTATCTGAACACCTGTATTTGTAAAGTAGAAAGGTCAATTGATGAAAAAAATATTTTAACACTATCAATTAAAATCGTTCTAGTTTTTATCCTCCTGTCTTAAAAGAGAGGGGCGAAAGATAACAAGATGGACAGTCAAACTCATAGATCGAATATAAACTGACAACGCCATGTCTACAAAAAGAAACAGACAAATAATAGAACACAATTCACAACATAGAAAACTAAAGACTAAGGAACACGAACCCAACACAAAACTTGGGGTGATTTCAGGCTTGAAATTTTGTTTATATAGATTAGACCGTTGGTTTTCCCGTTTGAATGGTTTTACACTAGTAATTTTGGGGCCCTTTATAGCTTGTTGTTCGGTGTGAGCCAAGGCTCCGTGTTGAAGGCCGTACTTTAACCTATAATGGTTTAATTTTTAAATTGTTATTTGGATGGAGAGTTGTCTCATTGGCACTCACACCACATCTTCCTATATCTATTGAAAGTATCCTTATTATCAGTTTAAAATGACGTGACTGTATAGTTGTTTTGATGATGTAATTTTTTATTAACTTTAAACGACACGTTTTTGTATAATAGTAGAATGGTCGATGGATGAAGAAATTCGTTTCACGCTTTTAATTAATAATTCAATTTTGGATGTAACGCGTCTTCTGATTGGCTGACGTTGTTTGTTTATCAGCTCATTGACAAAATTTTGTTATGTTATCGTTCTAGCTTTTATCATACTACATGTATATAACGTAAAAGGATCTTTACTATTGGCTTTATATATTGAGGTGTTTTGATGATGTTAAAACTCTTTTTTTTTTAATTTATAGTAGAAAGGTCGACGGGTGTAGAAAATCTGTTCACACTATCAATTAAAATCGTCCTAGTTTTTATCATCCTATGGCGTAAAAGGATCTAGACTATTAGCTGACAATAACGTGTTTTGAGCATGTTGACATTCTTTTTAATGGACAAATAAAGATATATGTGTGGATCCCTTTACCCTACTTTTTTGTCTTAATAATTGCTGAGCCTGAAGTGTTTGGTTTTTGTCATTTTTCATTAAGAAATGTAAAAGTCAGAATGTTGCTCTCATATTGACTAAATGTAAAAAAAAAAATCCATACTTACCTACCCTTACTTTTTATAAATGTTACTGTAGCTACCAATACTATTGTATTTGGCCTAACTTTAAACAACACGTTTTAAGATAACCAGATAGGCTGAATAACGTTATGAAATACATGTAGCTAGGCTTCAGAGATTACGAGGTGAACAGCCTTGTCCTTTGACATTTTTATCTAGTATTGTAAATGTTTTCTTAAACCGTTAAAACCTTATTATATGTCACCTTATTTTTATATTATCGTTCACCGATAAAAAGAGAATGTCACACTGTCTACTCGTTAACGAACCCTTTCAACATATCTTGCAGGAGTCTATAATTGGATAAACGAAAATGTGGTATGAGTGCCAATGAGACAACTCTCCGCCTAAGTCACAATTTATCAAAGTAAACCGTTATAGGTCAAAGTACGGTTTTCAACACGGAACCTTGGCTCACACAGTACAGCAAGCTTTACACAGCCCCAAAAAATTACTAGACTAGTGTAAAATCATTCAAAAGGGAAAACCAACGGTCTAATATATTTAGAAAACCGAAAAACGAGAAACACGTATGAACCACACCAACAAACGATTACTAACGAACATAAGTTCCCTTTTACATGCAAAAATGTATGTACATATGAAACGCATCCCCATTTACCAGTGGTAATCGAATTGCCGCCGTCCATCCTTGTCGAATTTGTTAATAGTTAATTTGTTCTTTTCCTGAATATAAATGAAATATTTGCTACTGGACTTTAAGCTAAGCATAGCTATGGAGAATTTTAAAAATATAGGGGATAAAAAAAATGAATAATGCACAATATCATTATATAGTGGAATAAAGTTCAGTAAATACTGATAAGTTTTTTTTTTATGAAAAGCCATTACATAATTATGTTCTTTGCATAGCAATTTAAAAGGACAACTGGACAGAAACCTATTGTCACTACATGCATTAACCCTCTGCTTGAAAGGCGAGACTTTGGTCTTTTGGTGTGTCAGTTTTTCTGTTAGGGATGCATGGGTGCTGAATTTATGATTTAATGTTGAGTGACTGAGAAATATGAAGACAATACATATTATATTCAGGATTAAAGTTACATGAATGATAAGATTGTTGATCACACAACACGTGCGAACATAATAGAGGGGGAGGACAGGGGGGTACCTTTCTCCCTTCTCCCATCCCTCTTCTCCTTTCTCCTACCCCCGTTCTCCTTTCTCCCATTAGAATAAAACATCTCCTTTTGAGATATTTTTTTCTTGAAATATTAGATCATTTTTTAAAAGGAGAGATATTTTATTTTTTCTCCTTTCTCCAACTTTTTCTCCTTTCTCCCAGCCTTCCTCTCCTTTCTCCTACCTCCTTTCTCCCACCCTCTTTCTCCTTTCTCCTACCCCTTTCTCCTTTCTCCCACCCTCTTTCTCCTTTCTCCTACCCCCTTTCTCCCTGTCTCCCTTACCCCTGTCCTCCCCCTCAGAATAACTTTCAACAGATACGACCGAGAACGAAAGTTGAGAAAGTAAAAATTATACCCGAAAACAAACTGGTATAAAAAAGGCATGTTGTCTAAATTAGTTCTATCAATATGTTATCAAAATTGCAATAATTCGTTTAATACTAATAAACGACCGCCTTCCTCTACATTTTCAGTGATACAAAATGTATCATGCTGGGATTAAAATATATCCTATAAAATCAACACAATGAAGGTAATTTGAAAAAAGAGACGAGACTAAAGGTACCAAACAGAAATATAAAACTCATAAGTCACAGAGAGAATGACAAAAATATGGAAATGACAACAACAGAGTGAGTCTACAAAACACAACATGACTGAAGAGGAACAAAAGATACAATGATATTCAAACTGATAGATCGAAAATAATTTGACAATGCTATAGCTCAAAAAGAAAAAAAACCCAAACAAAACAGACAAATAGTAGTACACATGACGCAACATAGAAAACTAAAGACTAAGCAAAACGAAACCCACCAACAGTGGGATTGATCTCAAGTGCTACGAAAGGGTTAGCAGATCCTGCTCCACACGTGACAGCGTCGTGTTGTTCATGATGTTACTGTATCGGTAAATTGTATAATTCGATAGGTCACATTTATGAAAAGGGATATGAAGAAACATGAACCAAACAGCTCTGGTAAGGCACATCATTCTCAACATTTTGCACTGTTCTCATTACATGTTTTTTTAACATTGTGTGCTACGTTTCATTTGTTGATGTCGTAATCGAGGAGAAATTAAAGAGAGAATTATTACGACAATTGAGCAATGTTGTGGTCATGTGGGTCACAATTGTTTCATTATTTTACAAAACAAAAAACAAAAAACTCTACATGGCGCGCGTAAACATTTCTAGAATAATATACCATCTGAGAGCTATATATATATACCATATCCCCATTTGACGAGCAGGACAATGTCAAATGTATTGCTAAGGAGAAAAGGATTAAACAAGTAGAAGAAAGGCAACTATCAATTTCAAATCGAAGGAAAATCGGACCATAAACTGGGATAAAGTTAGATGCTACGAAAAGTGCCTGTTCCAAGTATGGTACCTGTGGTGTTTACATTAAAGCATTTGCATTATTCACGTATCAGGATACGGACACGGATCGACGTATACGTATTTGGTAGATTTGCTTACAATAATGATTTTACCCCGATCTCAATAAAATTTTAAGGCATTAGGAAATATTTTCATCGGGACCAGCTAGCCTTAATTTATCCTTTCCTCATATACGTGTTATACGATACGTCGATACGGATACGCCAGCAAATACTTGATTAATGCAAATGCTCTATTGACAGTTAAACATCTGTTGATAGCCGAAAATAAAACGTACGTGTACGTAGGTATATTATACAAGTATCTGAATTTTTAAAATTCCATTTGTGTTTTTTTTTTTTAGATTTTAATGAAAACAAAATAAACTCATTCATTACCCATTTATCAACTAAAACTTGACAAACGTATAAACTCCTCCGAAATTATGTATGAGGTTAAAACATGTCTTTGTTGACTTTGTTGCATATACATGTAGATTCTTATCAACATATCGGAATATATAGTCTGTTTATAGTATATTGATTGGATTGAGTACGCATTGGTACCGTATTTGAATTTTGAATGTTTAGCGGACGATTTTAAACAAAATCTTTGCCATTAATCAAATGGACTGATTTGATCTACTGGATGCAATTTGGACAAACACGGATTTCAATATCTGCCTTAATTCAGTCTTAATGGAATATGTCAATAATCAGTTATTAACTATATGAATTGCCACATCTTCATCTTCATTTGACTTTCGTTGAAGTTTCATAACTCTGCGATCTTCGAGGTTTTTAACGAGCGGTTCACAAAATATTACAATAGATGCTATCAGAAGTGCTGAACCCATTACATAAAAGGACACTGTATACGATCCTGTTTTGTCCCTTATATAACCTAAAATAATAAAAGATAAAAAGGGTTATTAATTAACCTATTAATTATCATGCTTTGGATAAAGTCACTGCAAGAATAGCAAATCAATATTTATTCAACTTAAATTGTTACACTAGCAAATAGTCTAAATGCAGTTGATAAGTAATGATGTGTTTCATAATGCTATTGGGATTAATATGAAAGAAACACAGCGTGGATGCGGTTTGTCTCATCGTTATCCAGTTAAATAAACATTTAATCACGACGTTAAACATGTTTTTATATTATCATTTATAACAATTCGTCCTACCAAATACCTGGTACCAAGTTGTATATGAAAGAAATGTAAAGAGATTTAACAAAATGGTATACATACCAGCGGCCATAAAATGCAATTCTATCTTACAGTGTCCTATTTTGATTTTTGCTAATGAATATCGCACAATGTCGTGAATTTAGGGTTATCTTCTTTTTAAGTAATGATTTCGTGTTTCCTTTTTATGTGATTATGCTTGATCAATTTGTAAGACGTCGGACGTAAAATATATTGTAAATACATAATGATATAGGTTTATATTTGTCCAACAGTAACCATAGTTTGCCGATGTTCAAATTTAATGAATCAATTATAGAAATACTAAAAAACAGCCAGAAATTGCTCCTAAAAAAGTGAGGTTAGTTCTATAATGAATCGGTGATACCTTGTGCAATTACAAAGCCATGAAAGTTGCATTCATGATATTGTCTTCAATAAAGAAGTACAACGATAAAGATGTTGAAAAAGGTTCATCTGGAACACGACAATGAACAGTAAGCCAGTGTAAAATAAAAAGAAAGAAACTTCGGCTCTTAAGTCCCGGTCACAACAGATCGTACGATTTGTTTTGTCGTGGAAGATCTAACAAAAATGTCATGGCACTGTCGTTCAAAATGTCAAACAAATATTTCGAGTGGTCTCATCAACTACGACATGTCCACGATTGTTCCACGATAGGTACAGTACATAAAAAAACCCAATTTATTATATTTTTGTAATTGTACTGTAACAGTTGTGATTTTATCGCAAGTGAGTTGTGCAAATGTCGCGCGAAAGTCGTACGACAATCGCGAGTTGTTTGATGCTATTTTTCAGGTTTTTATGTCATGGTATACGCGTGGTACTGTCGTGTCCCTGTCAAACGACTGGCACACAACAGTCGGTGGACGGAGAGGAGTCTTCGCACATTCCAGACGATTTGTATTTTCTAAATAAAACGAAACTATGGTGCACGACGAACGTACCACTGTCGTACGACATGCAATCAATGTTGTGCGAGCATCGTACGAAATTTTGTAATCGTGCGACTGTATCACGAATGTCTTGCGACAGTCGTGAGAATAGTTTATTTTGGTACCCACGACAATGTGTTTATTGAACGACAGTCGTACAACTGTGGTAAGACACTCTCACGACAGTCACAAGACAGTGACACGACAAAAATCCGTAGAGCAAAAAAGGTGCATGTTCAATTTTCGTCTCACGATACACGACAGCGCCGCGATGCTGAAAATATCGTGCGACTGTCGTACGACGATCACATTTGACCCACGATTTGACGAAATTGTATGTCGTGGCGCTGCATAGATGTGTCGTATGTTCGTTATCACCAGGGCAATATATCTTAGCAAAAAAGAAAATATATACATAAAAAGGTAAGCACAATACAAATAAAGTATTTGCTTTTAAACCAAATATCTCCGAGTGAATATTTTTTATATATATAGAAATTTGGTTAATAAAAGATAAATGCAGTCCACTTATTGTTCCTCTAATAACAGTAACTATCGAATGTTCTACTTAGATTTGCTGCAACAATATTTTTTAAAAATTAAAATCAAGGAATGTATCTCCCTCATGCAAAGCTCTGATTCCTTGTGTTAAGTCTTTGGATTTACATGTACTTTTGGTATTATTTTTTTTTATATTATATGACGCATTTTCAGGTATTTTGTCATCGATCATCACAGCAGAGACATTGATTTTCGACATGCCATCAATGTTGTCATAGTCGACTTTGTTTCTTAATTTGTAACCATACTCACCAAGTAAAGGTGCGAAAACAATGGATGAAATGCCATGGATAAATATCTGTAAGGATAATGCTGCTGGAAGCTTATCTGGACCAACACCTTCCCTCATCAACATTGTCATCAAAGAGAAATATAAACTCCCGAAAAGTCCATAGATCACAGAATATATGGCAAACGTTTGAAAATTTGTGTAAAATGGATTAAATAACGTTGCAACTCCTGTTACAAATAACGAAAATGATAAAATATTTTTTCTCTTTATTTTGTTGGAGTCTATCAATATTCCAAGTAGGATACGAGATACCAGATCACACACACCAGTAATGGTCAATAAAATTGCTAACCTATCCTGAGTGATCCCATTGTCGTTCGCAAAAGCTGGAATATATGCAACTATAAATGCTAGTCCGAAAAACGCCAGAAAGGCTGCAAATAGTGCTGCCTGTAAACTATGATTTTTCAGAAGATCTAAACCTAACAAGTCATGGCATGACACTTTAAATGAACGTTTATGCTTAACAGATTCATCATCATCTTCACTATTTTGCTGTAAAATACCAACACTATGCATCGAAGAAAACGTTTCAGCTGTATCTGTTGTGTTGTAAATGTTGAGTGCACTTCTAGAGAGTGTTTTGAAGAAGTCTTGTAGAGATGTGTTCACATGTACATCGTTTTTCGTAGCACCACTATCATGACTTTCAGATTGAGTTCGTGGTGCTCCTGAGTGATGTATTTTAAAATGAATCGGTTGACTTCTATTGTCAATCTGACGCTTAACATTGCTGTCTGAAACACTTAAATCTCTGTTAAATGTTGATTTTAGATCTTGCTCAGGATCAAGTAACTCTTGAAGTACTGCATCCTTACCTGTGCGTCTTTTCACTTTGGGTGTACGTGGTGATCGTATTAAAGCACCAGCAACGATATTATTTAGATGCATCCCTGAACACACTAATAAAGCACCTTGAAGACCATATTTATCCAATAAAGTTTGAATTAAGAGAGGTAAGGTAAAACTACCAATGCATCCACCCACCATTGCGATACTGTATGCTATACCAAGCCTTTTTTCGAATGACGCATTTAAGACTACAAACAACGGTCCTGTTGCGAAAGCACAACTTAAGCCTAAAACGAAATGACATTTGTAAGAAATATTTTGATTTCAACCCTGTTCAAATAAGTGATAAAGGATTTCCTTTATATGCGTAATGATTTTTCTTTGAATCTATTCTTCTTTTGACTTTCAGTTTCCATATGATTGAATTCAACGCGATATACACACAGTAACTGCTCGGACAATGGTTATTTTTATTAACATATCGCATTAACAACTTCATTAGAATATTCATTAACGTTATACTTACAATAATGGTAATTCTAGATGACACTTACATTTTACTGCATTTAAGGTTCATCATAGGTATATTTTTTTTTGAGACAGAATTTTCGTATAATATTAAAAAAAAAATAATTCTTAAATATAATAAAAAGTATGGGTTACCGTGCTATTTTTCAAGCTTTGAGTTGTTGAAAATTGCCTTAATTTGGTTAGATTGTTTATGAAAAAAACGCATTTGTGCGCATAAAAAAATTCCATGAGATAGATTTTTAAAATGAATTGTTAGAAGATAGGTTTTATTATATGTTTTAAGAAAATAAAAATACAAAATGGTGTTACTTAACTTTTTTTAAAGTAAAAAATAAAAAAAATCCCTATTACTCCAGTATATTTTGTTAATAAAAGAGTAATGTGCCCTTAAATAGGTCATTGAAAAAAATATTCTGAAAACAAAACAAAAGTATTCTTGTTTAAATATTTTTTAAAATAGAATACATCACCAAGTTTTCTTTATATAAATAAACAGTCTACCCATTAATCGGTCTCCAAATTTGTAAATTTGGTCAAATAACTGGACCGAATTTGATGGGAAACTCTAGGTGAACGACGATAAAGAAGGAAGTTACAATTATTCTATGATTCTCAACATAATAATGCACCAGTCTATCATTGCAATTTAATTCCACCAACAGTCTAAAGTACAGCTGTTTATCCATTACGTAATGGGACTGATATAATATACATGTATCCTTTATGTAGACTTTCATTGATCCAATAATCCTTCACACCTTCATCAATACGATTGTGTAATAATCTTAATGAGGTGACACGCGACATTGACTCTTGATGTAAATTTAAAACCGAACTGAAAAATCTTAAATTAAATTCAAAAGCCAAAATACCAAAACATTATGACTTTTGCAATCGTAAACTGAACATTATTTTGACACAAATTAGGTGCTCAGCTTCTTTTTTGAATTATTATCTTAACAGAGTCAACATTCATATCCGTCTTGTAGTTGTGGTGCTAAGTGCGAAGATTCCCGTCACTTCTTTTTTTATTGTCCTAATTATGCGAATATGAGAATCAAATTATTCAATAATCTACATTGATTACCAGAGAACTCTTTACTTAATTTGAACATCTTAACCTCCGGAAATACGTCTTTAACTAAAGTTGAAAATGAAAGATTTTTAAAGAATGTATGATAATTTATTAAAGAGTCTAAGAGGTTTCTAATTGTGTAATATAGCACATTATAAAATGCAAATACATGCATATTGTGTATAACCATTCACATCATCAAACAGCATCTTTTCACAGTTCCAATATATTTTATAAATATATATATAATGTATTGTTTGTATGCATGCTTTGTAAATATTCTATTGTTATAAATTGCTTTTGGAGAGGACTATATAACATGTATAAGTTTGATTAACTTGTGTATCATCCTTTCTGCATATTTAAGCAAATAAAATATGTTTAAACTAAACTAACCGATTTTGTACTGTGATTGGACAATACAAGCTGGTGGTATACCTTTCATATACATAAATACAATGAGAAAGCAGCAACAAGTGAATTCACAAAAAGAATGAACTCCGAGGAAAATTCAAAACAGAAATACTCTATTTAAATGGCAAAAATAAATGCACAAACCCATCATTCTGGTTTTTAATTTTCCTGGGCTTTCTATTCTTTTTTCAAATAAATTTAATTATCACCTACCGTATATGATACCATGTGAAAATACTAAGAATGTAATGTTTGGAGAAAAGGCATTTAACATATATCCAGCGGATGATAAAATGGCACCAATAATGATGATCGTCCGAACAGAAAACATCTTAGTTCCAATATTCAACACGAATAAAGCTGAAAATACAAAAATGGTATTGAATTTCTCCTTTATTATATTTATTTTATCTTCATTGTGCATTATTCAAGAACATTAATTTAATAAATTAATTATTTACAAGAAGAATGCACACGAACAACTGTGCATACATAAAAACATCATGTCTAGCTGTGAATAGAGTTTTCATCATGTATTGTGTCGATTGGTTACTTGTTTTGAATTAATGAAGAAATTTGTTTACATAAATAAATTTCTGTCAATCTTAATTTAACACCGTTTGTCGTCTCAATAAAATGGCGATTGAATGTAAGAATCATTGATAATTGCAACCGTGATATGGGTTTTGAATCACTTTGAACTAATGCCCACACTCGATACTTATTTAACTTTGAGCTAGATTTCATTCATTTGACAATAACAAGTCGTATTTCAACTTCATATGCGACTGATACAACATTTGATAATCACTCACCTTTAAACATGAATAACGAAGAACTAAATGTAGTTGAAAAGCACAAGCACTTAGGAGTCTATTTTTCTAATAATGGGTCATGGAATGTCCATATTGATTATATTGTACAGAAATCATACAAAAGACTTAATATATTACAAAAATAAAACACACTTAAGATAGAATGACCCTGAAAAAGATGTATATATATACAGTTTATAAGACCTATCATAGAAAATGCTGATGTTATCTGGGATTCCGGAAATCAATCGTTAATGAATAAACTTGAAAACATCAAGTTGGACACCGTTCGTATAGTTACAGGAGGGACTAAGCTCACAAGAACGTCGATGTTATATAAAGAAACCCAATGGGAGAAGCTTTCAAATCGAAGAAGTACCCACATTTATATTAATATTGCGTCATAAAATTATAAATAATAAAACCCCAAATTATTTGCAAGAGCTATTGCCTGGCTATGTAAGTGGTCGACTGGACCACAGTACAAGACAAAGTAATAATTTATTACAGGTCAAATCACGTACAAAACTTGATTCAGATTATTACTTTCCGTTATCCATCAAATAATGGAAAAATATAATGTTAAGTGTTAGAAATTGTGAATCTCTCTCTGTATTTAAGAAACAAATAAATCAGAACGATCGCGTCCCTTTATACTTTTATGCTAGATGTCGTAAAGGCCAAATTCTTCACGCTCGACTTATAATAGTAGTTCTTTAAACTGTCACTTGTGTCCAAGAAACTTAGTTTCTGCCCCTAAATGTCGCTGTGTTGAGGTAGAAACTAGCTCACATTGTTTATTATTTTTCCCATTATCCTCGGACATAAGACAAGAACTAATAATATCATTCCGAAGCCTTAAATGAACGGTACTAATGGACACCGAATTTCTATCAAATGGTTCAAATACAATTTCAAATGAAGAAACCATTTGTTTATTTCTCATGGTACAAAGGTTCATTATCAAAACTAAAAGGTTTATAAATTAATGATTCACACAATAAACCTATAAGCATTTCGTCTTATCAGTTGCATTTTTCTGTTTTTCAGTTCATTATGTAACTCAACTGACATTATCAATATTTTTATTATGTAACCTAGCATGTAGTTTTGATTTATTTGTGTATAATGTATTTAATTCATCAAGGAAACAGATTAATTCAAGCAATTGTTGCTTGTTTCTGGATCCTTATTGTGAATGTGTTTATGATTATACTTGTATTTTTTTCATAATAAAATGTTGTTTACACTCAGCACAGTAGTTTTTACATGGTATAGTTACGTACATACTGAATTTCAAATGGATGAATAATACGGTGTTCAGTTTATTGGTGTTTTTTTTACCAATTGCGGTAGCGAATTCCATAAATATAGGTCTACTGATACATGTGATAGCAAATACTGTTTATTATTTCTTTTATATTAAACAAACAAATCTCACTTTCGTACAATTGAGAAGTGTATCTAGGTATAAATCCGGGTTTCAGCCCCCATTTAGTTGATGTATCTGATCTTTTGATTTTGTCATTTGATCACGGACTTTCCGTTTTGAATATTAACCGGAGTGCGCTATTTTTGTGAATTTACATTTTCCTCTGAGAGATTACTACAAAAACGCTCGAAATGACTAAGAGGTTGAATTCGAAACAACTAAGAATCAGAATTCTAGATAACATGAAAGAGATGGAACGCATCACCAAGGAAATAAACAACACTTGATTAGCTCTATCGAAAGTGTTAGTAATTATTTTTATAAGAAATTAAAAAAAATAAACAAAACCAACATTATTTAATGTGAGTATATGCGACTGTCAAATACGTGAGAGGTTTGGCTAGCTATAAAACAAGATTAAATCTCCTATTTTCAACATGAGGAAATGTAAAGTCAGGAATATTACAGTTGTTTTTGATTCGCTTTGTGTGTTTGAGCTTTAATTTTGCCATAAGATTAAGGAGTTTCCGTCTTGAATTTTGCTTGGAGTTCAGTATTTGATATTTCTATTTTCGGAAGCAATGTGTGTTTTAAAAAAAAACATTGACAAAACCGGTCTCGTCTTGATTATGAAGTTAGAAATGAGCCCCATTTTGAGATGAAATACAACAGAAGAACCGCTTTGTTTTCGGTTAGATATAATTGTTTGCCTTTGTTAAATTCTATTGGAATAGGAATGATGTCATATATATGTACACCGTATCCTTTCTATCCCTATAATTGAAGAATATTGCATGGCCATATGAACTTGGCATTTTTTCTGTTAAATACATAAGATGGTTCTTTTCAGTTTAAAATTGACTGGTTACCTGTGTTTTATTCTTACATGAGATGCTAGTCACTAGCGTTTGTACTGCAATAATAACCGACGTCATAGACGAACTGGTTCCATAGACGTCTATGAACTGTACGAAAAAAAGTCCAAAGGATTTAGCAAATCCCACTAGTAGAAACACATGCAGAGAAGTTGCTGAAAAGTTAAATTAATAAAATGTATTCAGTGAAATATGTAAATTAAGTGCATGCAAATAATTGAACAGTATGATCAAGACATTTTATCACCTAATATTTACTTAGTATTTTTTTTATTCTATTCTCATATTATGTATTATATGCTAACAAGAACGCAATATGACGTCACATTTTTCGTTGTAGATACACGCATTGTACGAATTTATAGTCTGACCATGATTTCTTTTGCAAACAAATACTGAAGATCTCGTACCTTTGTTGTGGACTTTTATATCAGTTATATGGTTGTTTTTATAGATTTACTGTTTGCAAAAGTATGAATTATTCGAAATACTAAGAATTTTCTTATCCCAAGCATAGATTACCTAATCCATATTTGGCACAACGTTTTGGAATCGGTCTTCCACATTGATCAATGTTCTTCAACTTTATACTTGTTTGGATCTGAGTGTTACTGATGAGTCTTTTGTAGACGAAACTAGCGTTTGGCGTATATAATTATAAGACTGGTACCTATGCTAACTATTTACAAATAAGTTGACATAATACTGTTCCAGTTCTAGAAATGCAAGTTAATATAATACTTTTATAACGATTAATTTCTGTTGTCTATTGATCAACACATGTATGCTATTTATACAGGCGAAAGGTCGATCAATTTTTACACGAGTTAAGTGTTAAATTGTATTAACAGTTTTTAAATACAACCAAAGATAGCGCTTATATATTATTACTATCATTGGTTGAAACAGACTGTACTATTAATAATTATCAAGGTACCAGTACGCCAGACGCGCGTTTCATCTACTTCACATACAGCCATAAGGTACACATATATGTTCCTGAAAATGTATCATTAATTAATGTAAACTTACTAGTAACATGAGTAAGAGTGACTTTTATGTTGACTTGTATGATGCATAATATATTCCCTATTTTTGCACTACATTTCATGATCATATTACCCATCCATTGTACATGAAACATAACCGGTTTTTGATTTTTGAAGTTTGTGTCGCTTAGTGTTTAGTTTTCTGTTTTGTGATTTGTCAACCTTTGTTATTGTTTTTGGTCGTTTTTTCATTTTCGACAATGATTTAATATGAATTTGAAATCCCCTTTGGTATTGATCGCCTATATTTTATTAAAATTAGCTCTGAATCAAAATGTAACACAAACATTGGGACCGCACATGATTAAATGATTGGAAAAAAGTACATAGGTAAATACGTCTCGACAATTTTGCAAATTTCGGATAAAAATGAAAGCTTCAACAACATAATCACAGTTTTTTACCTGAAAAGAGAGGAAAGTTTTTCACGAATTGTTTTGTGAGGAGAAAACTTGATAATAATCTTAAAGCCACTTTTATTTTATTGTTAAATAAATATGAGTATACAGTTTATTAATTTCAATGTTTATCATTTCAAATTTAACAACTGAAATGAAATATCTGGTTACAATCTACTTTTTTCGCATGTAAATAACCTTTTTTTTTTTAGAAAAAAAACCTCTTATTTTCCAATGCATATGTACATGTACATTGTTATGCTATATGTATTGATGTTTTATATACTTTAAAAAAAAGGGTTATCACTTATTTAAAAGAAAATCAATGGCAATTTAGTGCATAACTTACCTAGAGCGATTATCCAAGCCCAGCCACTATCCTTTTCAGTAATTTCCTGTGTAACAGAAGTTTTCTCTTTGTTTTCCTTTGCTCCTTTGTAAAGATGATCTGTACCATTGTTGTCATCACCAGAACTAGTATTATCATGTGTGCATATACTTGTATCTCTTCTATCAAGCTTATCACTTTCCAACATTGTTATAATGAACCTATTGTCAGCAAAGAGATTGTATAAACTCAAAGCACTTATGTTTTAAAAATGAACTTTCTAGTGTTTTTCACGACATTTAAATCATTACTTCAGTAACACAACAAATAACTTCAGATCGAAATATAAGCAGAAGTCAATACTCTAACCATTGGATAAACTGGGGAGAATAATTAACACATGGTCTTCTTTTATGGTTAAGTATATAGATTTTTGCAAAAAAGGTAGTTATTCATAAAAAAATTATCATGCAGCGTTTTTTAAATGTGTCATTTTGACACCTCATGCATGTGAGACTGTGCGTTATCGTAGAAGCACGAGAGCAGAATTTTATTTTCATTTAACAACAAGGTTTGGAAAATCAAATAAGAGGCTATAGTAGTTCACAAATGTTTCTGAGTGTATTTTTTTAATCAACAATTATGAGAAATGTACCTATAATAATCTCACAATGAGCAAACGATGTGAATGAAGAAAGGCTTTGTTTTCTCTAGGCATGAATAATCCGCCATTTTAATTTACGTTCAGTCAAAAATATGACACTATAGCATGATACGCTATCATTTTGCATGACATCCCCTTAGTATGAATTTTGTCTAAAAATGTGATCAAGTAGTTCCAATCTAAAAAAAAAAAAGAAACGCAGTATTTGTTGAAATACTGAAATAAGAAAAGTAAATTTCCTCGTTAGCTAAACTATAAGAAAGAAAAACAGACAAAACCTACCACTGATACTACCGAGAACTTAGACATTCGGACAGATGCCAACAGCACAATGTCTGAACAAAATATCTCGACCCAATATAAAACAGCAAACACGCAAAAAGAGTTAACAAAGATTGGCATCATACACAAAGGTTACAGTTCTCGAAAGGAAAACAAAACATAGAAAACCAATAACCAAATTGACAATATCAGTTTGCTCCGAAAGATGTTTAAATTATCCAATTAAACCGTAATTACACAAAGTATGAAAGCCAATGAACCACGAATTTGAAGAGCATGGAAAACACGATACTGCTGAGGAAATCTATCCCAAGCAAGAGATAACATGATTCAATTAAACTGAAGGACACATGAAGGACACACAATTGGCAATAAATGTAACTGTATAGTCTGTATAGATCATGACAAATTCTTACAAACGGTCAAATTCTATGAAAGACAACTTCATGAACTTGAAAGGTATATACATAGAGAATATCATATGGCTTTTTCTATATCGCATCCGTATCAACCCGAGACACCAATATAATCCCAAGAGCTCTGCTCGAGGGATTATATTGGTTGAGGGTTGACATGGTGTGTGATATTGAAAAAATCCATATCATATACACTTTATTATACACATATACCTCAAGTAGATGTTTTTTAAGTAACATGACGTCATACAGATAAGGAGGTTTGAAATGACGTCATACAGATTATAGGTTTGACATGACGTCATACAGATTAGGGATTTGATAAAGCTTTTGCAACAGTGACTGCATTCGATGACGCGACGTCATACAGATTAAAGGTGTGATAAAGCTTTTGCAACCGTGCTGATATCGATATCATCACGGGTGGCTGATACAGCACGCTTGTCATTGACTGTATTACACATACAATTTATCTGTATTGACTACTAAGTATATAATAAATGTTATTAATTATCATGATTATTTAAAGCTTTATTTTGCATCAACAATCATGATGAACATTGGACGTTCTCCTGTGTACATAATACAACAATTAAATCACATCCTATTAATTTCTTGGTTGTTATAGGATACTATTCAAATCGTATTTAAATTAAAAAAAAATGTAATATTGTCTTTGTGCGTAATTTTTAATAATCCATTATATCAGGAGGTACATGATGTTCACTTAACTGGACTGACGGTCTAAGGGGTATATAATACATTTATTAAATTGCATTCATTTTATTTTCTAAAGACATTGGTGAAATTGTGTTGAAAATTAAATAAAGTCATAATATTACCTATTTAAGTTTTTGTTATTGTCCTTAAGCTTCGGATGTCACTTCGTTGTTAAATGTATTTATCTGTGTCTTCTTGAAGAAATTTACTTAATCATTCAAGATAACATTTTACAATGATAACCTTTTACTTGTTCAAACATTCTTAATATACTTTTGTGTACAGGTCACGTGCACGATGTATAACACTTGGTGCATGTACATGTAGTATATGCGCACTATTATATTATCAATTTAAATATAACGTAACATTATCTGATGACGAAACACTGAATATGAACCCTAACTGCATTTAACTAGATGTCTAAGACATGCACTATAAGTTTTATTAATAGTAATGTTTTTCATAGATTACAATACTTTTAAAGTCAAATGTCAATTGGTATGAAATTGGTTGAATGATGATAATATGAGGCCCCTCATGGGGATAGCAAAGTAATCACTTAATAACAAATGATTTGCCATTTTAATCACACTATCATTAATATTTTTTTTCAAAAAGATAATCAAATAATCAAAATTTCAATCCTAAATTATCAGCTAATCAAATAACCTTTAATGTTTTTTTCTGATATTTTAATAATCATTATAAAAACGGCACAGTAACCACATAATAAAAATCTCGTGTTTCGGATGATCAAAATAAAAGTACAAATTGTTTTATACCACAGGTTTATACCGATATTTGGAGTCTAATAAGAGACTCCCAAAGGCTAGATATTATGAAAGTCCACAACATAATCACATGTAGTACAGTCGTGACAGAACTGATAAAACAAAATAAAAGAAGAACCGAAAGTAAAGCCTTACTCGGACAAGGAGATACATTTTCATATTCAAAAAAATATATTGAAATTTAAGCCTTAATCAATTAATTAAGGTGGTACCCAACACTCAAAAACTGAAAATAATTTGGCTCGTTTAATTTTCATAAAATTTTGATAAAGTATTTACTTTGACCCTTTTACAAAAAATATAAAAAATTCAAAAAATTTGAACCAACCGTTTTATCAGAAAAATTACACTGGTTATATAGCAGTTTGCCAAACACTAATTTTGATCATTGAGAAGCTTGATATTCCCTTAACAACACAACGTAATTAAAACGTCGAGCTGATTTTACAGAGTTATCTCCCTGCAGTGTTAGGTACCACCTTAAATTGTACACATGGTTGCTTTTCATTACTTTCTAGAATATATATTTATAGAACAATGACATTCAGATTTTGCTCGTTTTTTTTGGTCCGTCTAAAATTTCAGAAAATGAAACATTATATGCTGTTGTTTAAAAAACTTGACGAAATCATTAATTTGAAAAAATATGGTTCATTCCCCTTGAAGTCAGTAAGAGATATGCATTTTCATCTTTGTCTTCAACACTTACGAGCTCGTTATTCACGGAGGTCTTTCACTCATTAGAGAACAAAAAGAAGCCATCCAAATCATAAAGGGAATGATAAAAACAGCATGTACATGCATTGCAAAAATGTATTACACTTTAAGTGGATATTTTGATAGACACTTTGTGACAAGATGGCGGTTAAGAAGTAGATACTACCAGTGCTTGACATGTTGATATTTTTAAACATAAAGAAATAACGGCATTCCGGATACCCTCACCAGTAATATCTGACTAAACCGAGAGATCCAAACAATCGCGCAAAAGAGCATTAAACAAAATTTGTTGACATCAAACATCACTGCAAGGAATTCTCTTGTAAAGATGGAGATATGATGCAATCAAATTGGCACGGTTTGCTTCGCATAATCTCTCTCATGTATCATATTTGGAATTCGCAACCTTTCTGGGTTTTATATAAGTGAGGAAGTGTTTGTGACAATAACGAAAACTCACAAAATAAAAACGAATATCATATTTCATTATATTTTCTACAATATAATGAATTATAGACGAATTTTGGACCTCGACAGCGTAGTAGTTTAAGACGTTAAATGAACTGTGTCACTAGTCTACCACAACGAAGAGGATATTGCAAATTCATATTCAGCATGTGGCTTATACATTCGACAATAATCTTAACTGAATAGGATTGTTAGTTATCTCTTTGCACTCCGCATTACATCACGACAAATAATGGCCAGTGATGTTCAAGGAATGCTTAACACCATTCAATCAATATATCAGTTAATCATAACGATAATCGATATTTGCAAAAGTATAAACATTTAACTATCTCTCGATACTTTTATTTAGTGCATTGTATTTTTACTTCTGTAAGGCGTTTTGGATACTTCTGAATTTCGACTGTTCATGTGGTGTCTTTCTACTTCTTTATAAAAAAAAATCAGAGATATTAAATGAAGTATCCATATTTTAGGTGCCCTTCCTCTTGTCGACTTGTTTCTTTCTTATTATGAGGCTGACTTCATACAAGAACTTCTTAGGAAGAAAGATAAGAAGTTAGCAATATCCATTAACCCTACTTTCCACTATATAGATGATGTTCTTAAGCTAAATAATTTAAAACTTGGTGACTATGTCGAACGCATCTATCCCATTGAACTAGAGATAAAGGACACAATGTATTCAGTAAAGTCTGCCTTATATCTTGACTTACATCTAGAAATTGACAACGAGGGTCGATTGAAAACAAAACTTTACGACAAAAGAGATGATGTCAGCTTTCCAATTGTGAACTTACAATTTCTAAGTAGCAACATTTCAGCAGCACCTTCATACGGTGTATATATCTCCCAATTGATACGGGAATCGATATTCCCGTGCTTGCATTTCCTATCATGATTTTCTTGATAGAGGGTTGTTGCTCAATCCTCGGTCACACCTTAACGGATAGCTCGAACGGATGCCTAACGTACAACTCTTTTTCAATTTGCTCATGTCCGTTAGACGTCCGTTCTTATCCGTTAGACGTCCGTTCATATCCGTTGCATGTCCGTTTAGCGTACGTTTTATCCATTGACGTCTGTTCTGTCCAGTGGAAAATTTTGAGCATGTTCAAAACATTGAACGGACGTCTAACGGATGAAATGTCCGTTTAACGTCCGGTAGGCGTCCATTTTGTACGTACTTGTCCGTTTCGTTTCCGTTTTGTATCCGTTTCGTGTCCGTTTTACATCCGTTGGAGGTCTAGCAGATAAATTCACCAACTGACTTCTAACGAACGAAATCTAACGGATAAAACGGATGTTGAACGGATGGGAAACGGACTACTACCAGACGTATAATGGATAAAACGGATAATGAACGGATCTGAAACGGATAAATGCAAACTAAAAATTTCGCGTCAGAAATGCCAATTAGATTTCTAAAGATTCATGAATTCTTATCATTCATAATCGATCTTAGAGTGAGGGCACATCTTCAAAATCAAGCAGCTCTTATTCAGGCTAGACACTGCCCTTTGTCGGCATTTTGAAGAACAAACCAAACCAGTTACACAGAAACATTTTGAATATTTATGCGATTTACATGTATTATTATTGCCGCCTTTAATTTTTCTGTATATCTTGTTCATTCTTTTTATCCGTTTTATGCGGTACGAAATATGTAAAATCCAAATCTTATATAAAAGATTAAGAGCTATAATCCAAAAGTTCCAAAAGTATAGCTAGATCCGTGAAAAGAAACAGAGCTTTGCATGAGCGAGATACATGTGATCTAGACTTCAAGACAGCTTTAATTTTAATTATACCAAGGGCATTTCTCTGAATGTGTACAGTCATTATGTATGTAGTGATCGTTGTGAGAATCTACAAGAGACAAAAAGTCGACCAGGTTCCTCTAACAACACCATGTTGGCACAGCTGACGGCCAATAATCTCAAAATACTAACTGTAGTGATGTTTATCACACTAATTGCTAACGCAAAACGAACAATCGGAAGTTCATTTTAAAAGAGGTAGGGTCAATGTGTTCTAATAGAAAACGAGTATTAAACAAGTATCAAACGTTTTAAACAATATAACTTAAACACAAACTGCCATCATCTGACTTCTTCGATGGACGTATATAGACAGGAAAAAGACGAACACACATAAAGCTACTTACATCCAGAAAGGCTAGCGTTGGACAAAAACAATACATTGTACATTCTCAAAAAATATATTATGGATAAACCTTTTCTTTTTTTAATTTCCAAAATATGAGATGATAAGAAAATTAAATACAAAGGGTACTATTATACAATTTCATGTTTTAAAATTAGTTCAGATATTGTCGATAAAGAATGTTAATTTAGGATATTACTTGTAAAAATATTCATCTCCAAGAAAATCAAACGGTCTGTCCTTAATCGCTTAACGTTTTTTTGTTTGTTTCATATGTAGGTGTAATACCACCATTGATTTTTCCCTATTAGTTTTTGTTAAATTTGCATCTTAGAAAAAAGTCTGTAGAATGTATCTTTGTTTCAAATAAAGATTTACTTGGCATGAGTAAAGTTGTACAGTTCAGTACAATATAAAAAAATTCACATAACATTTCATTGCATATAAGAAAATAACGATCACTGGAAGTTAACCAATCAAATTTCTCCCCTTATTGTATCTGTGTACAAGGTATAGTCGCCATGTAACGTCAATATTACAAAATATTCTATAGAAATCCCAAATAAAAAACATAATGGTGCTTTGAAATACCCAAGACATATGTTTATGGCACAGATATCTTTTACTGCAATAAAATGTAGGATTAATCACCTACAACTGTCAAATTCAAGGGAATATTTTTTCGACCTCTTTTCGTATACAACCGGATATGACGTACCATGATTTGGTGCTATTACACCTGTAACGTGGCTCTGTACATCCCGTCGCTGTGTTGTATTTTTGACAATATTTGCTTGGTCTGTGTGCCGTTTTGTGCTTCTTTATTACATGTTGTATGTTTTTTTAGTGAGTAGAATTAAAGCACACTGTTGATACAAAATTTAGTCTTGGTATCTATGATGAGTTTGTTGACTGCTGTCTTATTAACATTTTTAACTTTTATGTATGTTAGTTTTGTTCACGAATCATTGTCAATATAATCGAATTTGATGCGACTGTCATACACATAAGAAATTTAGCTAGCTATAACAACAGGTACAATCCACCATTGTCTACATAAGAAAATGCATGTACCAAGTCAGGAATATGACAGTTCTTGTCTATTCGTTTTCGATGAGTTTTGTCGTTTGGACTTTCCGGTTAGATTTTCCTCTGAGTTCAGTATTTTTGTGATTTTAATTTTTTTGGAGCTACTGAACAGCGTGTTCATTTTTACATCGTTAAAAAGAAGCATTCAATTCTGACATAAGCAAGCAATAGAGACCTTTGAAAGGAGTACATTATATGTCGTCTTTGAGAAATAAACAATCATACAAAAAAGTATCTGTCCGATTTTGTTATCGTCTCAATATAAACAAGTTTATAAAATTGTATTAATAAAGATACTTTAAAAGACAAATAAAAGCAACAGTAATATACCACAGTTTTAAATACATAAGAATTGAGAAAAAATCCCAAATCCGGGTTGCAAACTAAAACCAAAGGAAACACATCAACGAAATAAGAGAACAACGAAACAACAGAAACGCTAAAGTGCATAAAAAAGAAACGATTACGCAACACACACAGAAACTAACTTTAAGATAATAACTGCAATTGTCCTGACTTAGTACATGATATTTCAAGAAAAATGGTGGATAAAACCTGGTTTTGTGGCTAGCCAAACCTCGCGCTTAATATAACACTAAAATGACAACATTACAAATTCTCCTTCAACAACAACAAAACTTCAATAAAAAAGAAAACTATAAAACATCTTACATGCAAAGAAATGTAATAATCAGAATATACTATATTGATGAACAACAATATTTTAAACAGAAGCGGTACAGCAATAACTGCTAAAAATATTCCCTCTAGAGAATAGATAAAAACAAATTAGGAATAATGTGTTATGTGATTTTAACAAAAGACATTTCAGCAGAGTCATCGTTTGATTAATCAAGATCAACTTATATCGAAATGATATTTTTTTAAGATATAATCATTAAAAAGACTTCAAGCCACACTGTGTTGTTACGATGGAACCAATCAGAATACGTCAAGAAAAGATGTTAAACAAAATCATGCTAAGCGAGGAAATACTTTATTTAAAGACGAAGACAATTACAGTCACATAAATCGTGAATCTGTTAATAACAAATAAAAAAAAAACATGCTGTTATCAGGAATTCTATTGAAAGTTGTTTCGTCTTTCCCTCTGCTTTCACATATCATTTCGCTCATAATATTGAAAACATCGCTCAAGTTACGAAATTTGAGGTTTGATAAGCTAGTTATATATTTCAGTATAAGTGACATTATTTTTCTTGTAGGCGTTATCGTTTACACTATGGTGGTAGAATTGGATACCGGACTAGATATAGTATATACGTATGCATGTCACGTGGTAACAAACTTAACAGCAGGAACATATATATTGGCACTATTCCAATGCTTTCTAAATGGCATAGAGTGTCTTAATGCATACTTTGCTGTAGAAATTAGTTTTGTTAGAGGAATAACATCAAACAAGGGAGTTGGTATTGGGTGCATTGCATGTCATCTATGCTCAGTTCATCACTCAACAGTGATTGAACTATTCCTGTTTCAAAACAGTTTATTATTATGTAATATAAGTGATGAATCTGTCAAGAAGCTTTAATTATACCAATGATATTTATGTGTATGTGTACAATCATTATGTATGTAGTGATCGTTGTGAGAATCTACAAGAGGCGAAACAGTCGACCAGGTTCCTATATCAACATTATGATTGCACAGATGACGATCAATGCTCTAAAAACAATAACTGTAGGGATGTTGATCACACTAGTTTCTAACGCATCAAGTTGTATAATTGAAATATATTTGGCATTCTATGGCCGTTCAGAAATCATCAGAAGATTGACATTTTGCTTTAGATCTTTAATAATGATAAATCCACTTTTAGATCCAATTATTCATGTTTTTTGGTCTTGATAATTTTCGTCAACAGATTGCAAACGTAATATGTAAGAGAAACGATTTGCCAAATCAACCGTGAAGTGAAATCACAAAATTAACTCTGGATTCCAAATTTCGGACACTGACAATTCCGTTCCGGATCTCTATTTCTCCTTTGTAGCAATCAATGTATAAAAACATATGGGTTAAAACTGCCGAGGAGTTTGGGTCAATTCATGATTTCCATCCTGTATATATGTATATATGAAGTGAACAATCGAAGTTCTTTTTAAAAGAGGTAGGGTCAATGTGTTCTAATAGATAACGAGTATTAAACAAGTATCAAACGTTTTAAACAATATAACTAAAACACAAACTGCCTTCATCTGACTTCATGAAGGGACATACATAGACAGGAAAAAGACGAAAACACATAAAACTACTAAAATCCAGAAAGGCTAACGTTGGACAAAGCAATACATTGAACATTCTCAAAAAATATATGAAGGATAAACCTTATTTGTTTTTTTTAAATTTCCAAAATATGAGATTATAAGAAAATTGAATACAAAGGGTTCTATTATAAATTGCGTGTTTTAAAATTAGTTCAATTGTTGTCAATAACGAATGTAAAGAAATTGTCTAATTTAGGAAAATGTTGAAAAAATACAGATATGAAAATTTCATGAATATCCTTAAAATTATTTATACTGTGTTTTCTTGTCTCTGATAAAACTTCAAATGTTTTGTCATGATATTCATGTATGTATTTATGTTATTCCTTTTTAAAAGTTTTATAGCATTTAGTTTGAATAAAATAATATTTTCTCAATTTTTATGTGTTTTATATATCAAAAATCGATAAGATTTTCATTGATTTCTTCTTTTTCTTCTTTTTAAAGCATGTATTTCAAGGTCCGTCTAAATGCATTTTCTGTGTCTATATCAGTAATAACAATAACCTATACAGGATCTTGTAAAATAAAAAAGGTTTTCATGGTTTCACAATTATTATACTGTTTGTTATTAAAGCTATATCAATGATGTCTTTTTTTGTGCCTTGCTGTTTCATGATATTTTTCAAATTGCTGTTGAAAACACAGACAACACACACTTTCTTAGAATTAGGGGCCAGCTGAAGGACACCTCCGGGTGAGGGAGTTTCTCGCTGGATAGAAGACTTATTGGTGACCTTCTGCTGTTTTCTGTTCTTTGGTCGGATTGTTGTCTCTTTGACACATTCCCATTTATATTTTCAATTTTACTTGGAAATATTTAAACACTTTATTAACTCAATCTATAGTATTTGCATCATCATCGTGCATCTGTGTACTCATTGTGATAGCCGGGTCTTACAACTCCTTTATTTCATATGATAAAATAGTTGCCTGGCAATACAAAAGAGTTAAGCTGATGGTCCTTGTTTGTTTGCTGTATACTATTTGTAAATATCTGATTCAAAGTCATATAAAACGAGTTTCTTGAGACTATAATAGTATGGAAACTGTGTTCTTCAAACTGGAATATCCCTCTTTTAAAACAGTTAATCGTATTGTAATACATGTGCTCAAGGTATCATCAATTAAACCCTATGGGTAGTGATCCACAATTAATGGGGGAATATAAAAGAAACTGAACTGAACTGATCAATAAAGTTTTAGTTCAAGCAATGGCATTTTTGAGCATGCTTACAGTCCTTATTGATGTTGTGATCATTGTAAGAAGGTAAAAAAAAAAAATAGTCGACCAGGTTCCTCTAGCAACACTTTAATGACACAGATGACGATCAATACTCTCAAAACACTAACTGTAGTGATGTTGATCACATTAGTTGTATAATTGCAACAGTATGGGCTTTTGCATGATGTAATGATGTCGATCATACTAATTAGCTGTTTCAGAATCTAATGAATTTTGGGTAATATTTTCAGAAATGTACACTTAAACGTCGTGATTGGTTGAAAACGTCCAAAACAATGAAAATTCAACCAATGCCGTGACGTTATTTTGATTTTGAGGTACGAACAATGAAATTACCCATAGTCCTTTAGATTCTGAAACCGTAAGGTAACACATAATTGCGTTTTATTCGAAATTTGGAAACTATCATAAGATGGACTTTTGACTTTAAATCTTTAATAAATTCCCTATTAGATTCAATTATTTATGTTTTTCGTCTAGAAATTTTTGTCACCAAAAAATGAGTATTTTTATTAAGGTATGTATCTGTTTTACTCGTTATTGTATCATGATATTATTCAAATTGCCGTGGACAATACAGACTTAACTGTTAATTATATTTAATTTAACTCAATCAGACGCATTTGTATAGTCATCATGCACAGTTGGATGTGTTTTTAAAATGCATTTATATCTATGGTGAATTTTTTTCTATAATTTTGGTATCTTTGGTAAACTGTGACAGTAGATGGTATTGTAATAGTCATGCACAAATGATGCTAGAGTGGGTGTAGAACGACATATTGAATAAACATCATATACTGTGGATTCATTTCTTTTCGTGGAAACCAATTTTCGTGGACTGAGGAAAACTTACATGTTCGTGGATATTTCATTTCGTGGTTTTGCTGAAGTATGCATACAAGCCTATAGAAAATTTTGTATTCGTTGAACATTTTATTTCGTGGTCCAACTGTTCTCACGAAATCCACGAAAATTGGTTTCCAATGAAAAATAATAAATCCACGGTAAGTATTTCAATAGACCTTCATATTCAACTATAATGGTATGATATGTGTAACTGAAGTTACAATTTTCAGAGTATTCCTATGCAGATTGCAAAGAGAAGAACTGTTCAATTTAGAATACAATATGTGTCATATTATCTTTTGAGTTTTGTAAAGATGTTTTGTAATGAATGGGTTGGTTGAGGCGACGATAATTTAAAGAATGTGCGATTTTCCATTTTTTGGTAAGCTATGATATTCCTCAGACAAAGTGGCCGTCAGTAAGAAACACTAAATTCATTGGATGTGTAATGAATACTTCTTTAGTCTTGGAAAACAGGGTAAACTTATTAGCTGTACCTGACTTTAAGTGAATGTGAGTAATTTTATTTCGGTTCTGTACATTTTTGTACATGTGTGTACCATTTTATTTTAATGTTTTTTTAATATTCAGACATATGTTACATTGTCTTTTTTATAAATTTCATGTTACAAAACTTTTTGAATTTTTTCGAGAATTTTTCTTATCCCATGAATAGATTACCTTAATCGCATTTAGCACATTTTTCTTGGAATTATGGGTCCTCAATGCTTTTCAACTTGTACTTGTTTGGCTTTGTAACTGTGTTGATCTGATAGCGTCATTGGTGAGTCTTATTCAGACGAAACGAACGTCTGGCGTATTAAATAATAATCCTGGTACCTATGATAACTATTTACAGTGCTTTCAAGTGCTTTTAATACACTATTACCATGCTATTATCAAATGATCAATGATTATGATTAGATTTTATTTAACCATGTAAATATGAATTAATCTTTATTTGAAAAGAAATACTTCATTAAAAATCTGAATTCAATGTAAAGTCAGAAAACTGCAACGTTTTATATTTATAAAAGAATAGTTGCAAAAGATACCAGAGGGACATTCAAACTCATAAATTGAAAAGAAGCTTACAACACCATGGTTAAAAAAGAAAAAGACAACATAGAACATTAAAAACTAAGCAACAAAATTGGTCCAGAAAAATTGGTTTGGTTAATGTTTTTTCTTTAAATACTATTCATTTTTTTTTATTTGATTTAGGTAACTTTCGGCTATTTCTAGTCCTGATCAAATAATTTCTAACATTTACAAAAGAGCAAACATGCTTGTTATGTATGCTTCATTATGAAGATGCAATCAATATAATTCAAGGGCAGTAACTCTCATGAGATTATATCAGACTAGGCGTACGTTTTATGAAAAACGCTTGCATACCAATAAGTCAAATAGAGCCAGGCATATATAACTCCGAGAAGATACAATTGGATCTCTTTGCTCAGCTTACTAAGCTTCAAACGCACTCCCTAATTGCAAACCTTCAGCCTGATACTGTCATTTTGGTCTGATCGGGTCTCCATCGGCTAACTCCTCACACAACCTTTAAAAAAAGTCATATTGTCATTTGTTGAATTTACATATAGCAGAATTAAGATACATCCAATGTATACACCTATAGCATGTTTATTAATTGATTCATTTAATTTACAAAATCAGATAACTATTGATGTTTAACCATCATACTTTATTCATCAAAGGTTTTGATTCCCTTTCTTCTGCTGTAGCACATATATAACTTTCACATTGTAAAGCGTCATCATAACACTGATAGGCTGTGTCCTCATCATCAGATATCTTATGACATACTCCAAGTATTGTTAAAGAACTAGATAAGGCATTAGAAGACATTAAATTTCCATCACTCACTGTTAAGTTTAAATCACATAAAGCCTGTTGTCTGTTAAACATATCTCCGACATGATGATAGCAAAGAAATGTAAGACAGTGAGACATAACAGTAGGAGGTATCAATATAAACTGGTCTTTCACCTCCAACAGTAGTTCCTGTGGTATTAAAGAAGAGCTTTGTACGAACTCAACATTGCTTACAACTGCCATTCTCATTTTTTCCTGAAGTGTCATGATGTAATGTTCACGATTTCTGTAAAACTTGTGTTTGTGTCGGTCATCCTGATTTTGATTATTTATAATTACCATATCAGGTGAACATTTGGTCAGAACATAATCCGTAAGTTTTAGTGTAACATTAAACTGACCTGAAACATAATAAAATGACGCGTGTAACAACCAGCCTGAAACAGAATCTTTTTAATACCGACCTGTAAATGTCTATGATAACGTTTGTGTATGTTGTATCTATCAGTCAATTTAATTGGTACTGGTAGTAAATGTAGTTGCGCTGCATATTGACTTATTTCAGCATGATAATATTTACATATACCAACAATGAATGAAAATGTTTTGTCTTACATAAACATTTAGTAAATTCTAGTATTTCCCAACATTGTGCTATATCAAACGGAGGAACACAATTGAAGTAAGATGCCCAGTAAAATAGAAATTCGAACATAAAAGATGAATATTCAGGTTGAGTTTTTAGAAAACGATATTGTGCAGGGTAGTGTTGATATAAATTCTGTATCAATCCATCAATTCCGTCACACTTTATGCTTTCAAATACATTTATAAGTATTTTATTGTTATCTGGATTGAGTTTTCCGAGGAGCATGTTCTGCTCAGGTATAAAATAGTTCGGACAATAACAGTCTTTTATCCATAATAATAATTTACTTAGGCAGTGAGAAAAACAAGAATATACATTAGACATTTGAAATGTGTCGATATCAAGTTCTTCTGAGACCAGAATAAAGCTGTTTTCGAAAAGTAGGAACACACTAAGCCTTCGGCATGTTTGTTTATGTTTACAGTGTGTTTTGATGTTATTTTGAGAAGACAGTAACATAACATTTGAGTGTAATTAAACGAGTGAACAAGTAGTTTTTCGGAAACAGAGAAAGACAATCTCCATAATACTTTACAATCTGACAAAGTTTTTGGTCCAATGGATACTAATTAGCATCCGTATTTTTTAATCTTGTCAATTACAGAATTTGGCGGCCATTGGAATCGGTTACTTGAAGCCCATTGTACATCATTGTTAGGTAAATATTTACTTCGTAGACAGAATGCATAGTCCACGTATTGATCGCTATCCGATAAACAGGGGCCCTGGGATGATAACATATGACTTCGAAATTTCTTTTTTTATATTACAAATATGTACACTGATAAATATAAACCTTTTCTTTTACTTTCAAGGCATTTAGGTTGTACAAAAAAAGAGTCCAAATTGCCTCCTTTTACTCATCGGAGATGAGTAAATCCAGGATGATCATTATCGGTCTCCATAACTAATGTTGTCCGTTGTACTGAGTGTCTGATGTTCCGTACCTTCCGGTTTACGTCTATGTCTTGGATGACGAACAATATATCTATGTCACTACTTGGTAAATCAAGTCATTCTGCTAGACTTCCACTCAGTATTTTTTTTTATCTTATAACCTACTTGTAATTGCATTGTGTATCATACAGATGTCCATTTCAGTACCAGCTGTATTCATTAAGTGCTCATATAAGTATCTATCGTTTGAATTATTTCCCGTCCATGACACGTAATCTATAAAACATATATTTATAAAACTATTCATCTTAATATTTGGATGACTTTTGTGTACTTTTATTCGAAAATCAATGGTGAGTTAAACATGTTTAATGTAGACTTACTGGGTACATTTGCCGTGAATCGTAAGCCAGAACTAGATATGCAAATCATATAAGAATAATAACGCACACAAAAAACGACAACCACTGATTTACAGCATTTATTCGTTGTGTAGTCCTATCATGTAATGTTGTCATGTTAGTGTTATATTTAACATTGGCATTTAAGTCCAAGGTTTGGCTAGCTGCAAAACCAGGTTCAACCCATCATTTTTTTCTTAAAATGTCCTGTACTAAGTCAGGAAAATGGCAGTTGTTTTATAGTTCTTTTCTGTGTGTTGCATTCACGTTTATTTTTTTATTGCATTTCAATGTGTCTTTTGTTTTGCTGTTTAGCTCTTATGATTGATGTGTTTACTCGTTTTAGTTTGTGACCCGGATTTGTTTTCTCTCAATCGATTGATGACTTTCGAACAGCGGTATACTACTGTTGCCTGTATTTCTGACTTGATCATGTTATATCGTAAACACCTTGAAGTAAAAATATTAATTTTAAATATAGATTTGTTAATTACAAGCAGAATGTTTCTTCCCAACACACTAAAATTGATAAACGACGGGTGCCACATGTGGATCAGGATCTGCCTACCCTACCGGAGAACCTGAGATCACCCCCAGTGTTTGGTGGGGTTCGTGATGATTAGTCTTTAGTTAACTATGTTATTTCTTCTGTACTATTATTCGTCTGTTTGTCTTTTTGTTTTAAGTCATGGCGTTGTCAGTTTATTTTCAATTTATGAGTTCGACTATCCCTCTGGGATTTTTTTTCATCTATAAAGATAATAATCACAGGCCTATAATGATTAACTTCTACAAATTCTGACTTAGATGGAAGGTTGTCTAATTGGCACTTATACCATATCTTCCTTTATCTATGTAAACATCCGACTAATAGTGGAAGATATTAGCAAGCAATACCAAAGGATTGTGCAAATGATGATAAAAGCATAAAAATTAGCACGAAGCATCATTATTATATACTTTATAAGAAAAAACTGCTGGCCATAAGAACATTTTATTTTTCAAGATGGCCACCACCTTTTCTAAAATGGCTCCTTTTTCAAGATTGAAATACTTATTTGACCTTCTTTGAGTAAAAATATTATCAGATTTGGTGGATACCTTCTTTATATGTGACGTATATACTAGAAATTAATATTTGACATGTTCTGGGTTTGCGCATGCGTGAAAATATTACAAAATTCACACACAGACATTTGAACTATTTATCATATGCTTAGCGTTTTTGAATGTTGAATGACAATGAATGATGTTATGAATTTGATTGATGACATTTGTTAAGGTTATGGTGCACATTAACAATTTCGCGCATGCGTAAACTATTTACAAACAAAGAACAAAGAACACGCACTACAAGGGTCCAATGATGGAAATCATAGTTCATCTAACAGATGAGGATTTGAATTTCTTAAACATATCTTGAATTGGTCGTCATCCATTCCTCTAAGTGTCTAGGCTCTTCTCTTCGAGTATAAAGTATTACTTCTTAGATGCCACTGTTTGAAAGCACGCCCTTTCAGTTGCAATGATCAAGCATTCGATGGATATGGAGAAAAAGGTGGTAAACTTTCATAATATCGGGTAAACATCAATTATAGCTGCAGATAAACCCTTTGGTATTGGCTAAGCAATTTCAGTTGAAATGGCCAGATTTGTACGGAGAACATAAATTTATCGTCATGTTTGGTGGATTGTACATTAAAATGGCTTGTTTTAAAATTCTGAGTGACATATTGCGTGATAGTGGATGGACATGTGCTCTCACTGAAGCCGATACTGCAACACGAAGAATGGGAGATGCTTTCATGTATGTTCAAATGTAATTAGAAATAGACACGCGCATCAGATAACTACAAGTGGTTTGTTTGAATTGACAATGCCAGCCGTTATGAAAGCGTTAACACATACAATATATTTCATGATTCTAAATCTTTGACGTTCAAGTATATGTGATCAACGGATATAAGGAAAGAGGGTCATATCGATCACAACTTAATTTCTTGCGTTTAATTATGAATTAAGAAATTCATGTGCCTTCGGCAGTACGCTCACTTCGCGAGTCATATATCGTACTTTACAAACAGTCCATATCAAGCATGATACCAAATGTTGTCTTGATCGTGTAAATTATGCTCGATAGTAATTGCCGATCCATCTCCAAGATATGGCTTCCCTCCACGAATATCACCCATAGGTGCAAAGAAATTTGCAAATGGCAATTTTTACTGTATGCAAGACTAGCAAGTTGATTTCTTATATTACAATTGATAAGGCACAAATAAAGAATAATGAGTCGTGAACAGCGATGTTGATACCATACGATTAATCGAAGATCCCTTCAAGATGATGGGTGTTAGCTGGACCAGAAGTCAGTAAACTGGTAGATGTACGATCTTTTGAAGCACATGCGAAACAAAGGAGAATCTGCTTTTTTATCGATATAAAAAAAACGTTTTCATGTAAAAGACTTACAATGAAACTGGAATTTTGCAATCTTTTTTCTAGAATTTTCATTTTTTCTTAAGCCATGAAAACCAAACTACTCCTATGTCTTTGTGTCAGGATGTAGTATTAAATCGCAGCAAATGGGTTTACTTGAAACATTCTGCAATTTGCCATCAACTGATCCAAATTCTGACGCATTTATCGTTGGTGGGGCAGCAATGGTTAATTTATTGCCACCTCAAAAAACATATTTGATGATTATGCAAATGATATCATACTGCCTTAAATAAAAATTTTGCTTCGATAACTATCCAAGAGAATACATCGAGTTGATGTTTACTAGTTTAGTTATTTAAAGACTAGGACTAAAACAAAAGACAAAGTACTGGTGCTAGACGGAAAGTTGTTGGTTCTGATAGAACGCCAATTAGTTTTTTTCTGTGAAGATGACAACAAAACGGAATTGTTCAAGTTTCTTGCCGACAGATCTATAATTACTGCTTTAAAGACTAATGAAAATGCTTATGCTACTCAAGGTGAAAATATTCTTTACAATTTCAATACGGATACATGTACTTCCCAGCTATCCCCTTGTAACCACGAAAAAGCAGATAATGATTGTCCATGATAAGCCTGCTGTTGAGAACTGTTGTTAAAAGTAATCTTAAGTAGTACTGACATAAATGTAGTAGTATTAGAAATTGCAGTACTTGCAAGATTAGGTGTGGACAATTTTTGGATAGGTTTTTGAAGGAATAAAGACTTTTGATGGCTTTCTGTACATGTCAAATCAAATACGTTCGGTCCTCGGGTAGCAGCTTTTCCTTTCTTCAATGCATTTAGAGGCTGTGACACTGCGTCGACATTTCATCGGAAAGTGAAGGGTCAGCTTACCATACATTGGAAGTATTCTCAGATGTAACGGACATTTTTTGCCCGATTTTGTATGGAGACACAGACATGGACATTATAGAAGTATTTGTTTGCATCATGTACGGAAACATCACCGTTGCTGTTAAGGAGGCAGGATTAAAATAGTTTGCAAGGAAGCAGCGGCCTTTTGATGCTATTCCGCCTACCACAAAATCATACACTACCTGTGGTAGGCGGAATAGCATCATATCATAAGGCCACTTCCTTGCAAACGAGTTTAATCTTTTTCTGGAGCACATCAAAAGAGAAGCATATCAAGTTTGACATGTTTTGGTTCCTCCGGATTTATGCATTTGACAGGTTCATGTACCAAGTCATGAACACAGGAGTTGGTTTAAAGAAAAAACCCAATGCCAATTGGAAACCAAAATGACATTCTTAAGTGGCTGCTGATCCTCGTGTCATGATTTTTTGAAACGAGAAGCAAGAAATTCAGCTGTGTTGGTAACTGAAAATGCTACCGTTCTGGCCTGCCGTGTACCGGTTTGTGTATTGGTTACTGTCAGATAATTATAAGATAAGCAACCTGTCTTTCAAAGCAAACAAACTATATATGCATTTGAACTGAGCAAAGTCAGTGTTGTCTTTTGTTATGTTCATAGAAATGATAAAATTGACATTTTCCACGTTTTACCGCCATTTTGGGACCGGAAGTCACTTTTTTTCTTCCTTTAGGTCTTGTTTGTTCGTACTTTAGGGAGTGTAATTTATGTTTTATCAAAACTAGCATTGGATTATACCTATTAAACAATTTTCAGAAAGATTTACGAAATGTAACAAATTGGATATGATATAAAAAAAGAAGTTGTGGTATGATTGTCAATGAGACAACTCTCAACAATAGATCAAAATGACACAGACATTAACAACTATACGTCACCGTGGGCCTTCAACAATGAGCAACGTGTATGACGCATAGTCAGCTATAAAAGGCCCCGGTAGGACAATGTAAAAAAATTCAAACGAGAAAACTAACGGTCTTATTTGTATAAAAAAAAAATGAACGAAAAAAATTATATAAAACATAAACAAACGACAACCACTTAACTACAGGCTCCTGGCTTGGGACAGGCACACATAAATAATGTAGCGGGGTTAAACATGTTAGGTGGATCCCAACCATCCCCTAAACCTGGAACAGTGGTATAACAATACAATATAAGAACGAACTATAAAAATCAGTTGAAAAGGGCTTAACTCGTTAGTTAGACAAAATGACGTGGCCCTCTACTTCTACATCCTGACAACAAAAAGATGCTAGGAACAGATCTGAGAGTACTTGCACTTATCCGAAAGCTAGTTCAAAGCCACTAACAACTAATAAAAAATCATGCATCTTAAACTAAACTATCAACACGTACACATCTAACATCCAATGGATTTAGTGTAAAGACGTCATAAACAGTCAGAGAAAAACATGACCTTGTGCAATGATCCATGAATGTGTATATGTATATAATATAAAAATAATATTTAGTTTGTTTTTAATTTATTAATAACAAAATCAATATTTATACCAATAAAAACAATATTTAATGATCTTATTACAGTGTTGAGTTGGTAACCTTTTAGAATAAGTTTATTTAAAGAAACGATAAGTTTATAAGGATCATTTCTAAATTTCCGGGCACGGTTAATAACATTTTCGCAAAAATGAAGATGTGCTATCCCGTTTGAAATAAGTTTTAAACAGGTACAACCAAACTTCAAAACCAAATCTTTATATCTATTGAAAAAATTAGTAAAGGTTGTATGTAATTTATGGTAACGATATCCCTGGTTTAATAATTTACCCGTAATACATAGATTGCTTTCGTCAAAATCAAAAAAGTCACAACAGACACGGGCATAGTGAAAGAGCTGTGAAATATAAACAACATAAGATGGTCTCAAAGGAACATCACTATCTAAAAATGGAAAATTAACAATAGGGAAAAAAAATCGTCCCTTCTGTCGTAAATTTTAGTGTGGAGTTTCCCGTTTAAAACCAAAATATCTAAATCCAGGAAAGGACAGTTATTTTCGTATGAATTTGATTTATTTAAAGTTAGTTCCTTGGGGTACATTTCAGCAGTATATTGAGAAAATTGTTGATTATTTAACAAAAAAATATCATCAACATAACGGTAAGTGTTGTTGAATTTATCAATTACATGCAATTTCGACGGGTTTTTACAGAGTTTAGTCATAAACTGTGATTCGTAACAGTACAAACACAAGTCTGCTATTAAAGGGGCACAAATAGTGACCATGGGGATACCTACAACCTGTCGATAAACTTTGTTGCCGAAACGTACATAAATTTTGTCAAGGATAAAATTAACAGCTTCAATCATCTCATCACACCTCCAGTAAGTTTATCTAGCATATTTACCTTTTTCATTAGAGAAGAAGACTTTAAATGAGTTGCAGAAAATAGATCTTTATTCAGTTTTACCAAACGACCATTTAATTAAATAGGAAACTTTTTGTTTAATAATATAGTGTGGAAGTGTAGTGTAAAAAGTAGAAAAATCAAAACTGTCAACAGAATTAAAAGGACCATCAAAAGCACGTAATTTATCTAAAAGATTTAAAGCTTATTTTACACTCCAAAAATAGTTCATACAACTATATAGATATAGGAAGATGTGGTGTGAGTGCCAATGAGACAACTCTCCATACAAATAACAATTTAAAAAGTAAACCATTATAGGTTAAAGTACGGCCTTCAACACGGAGCCTTAGCTCACACCGAACAACAAGCTATAAAGGGCCCCAAAATTACTAGTGTAAAACCATTCAAACGGGAAAACCAACGGTCTAGTCTATATAAACAAAACGAGAAACGAGAAACATATATGTTCATATATTTTATTACAAAAGAGGTACGAAAGATACCAGAGGGACAGTCAAATTCATAAATCGAAAATACACTGGCTAAAAAATGAAAAGGACAAACAGACAAAAAATAGTACACATGACACAACATAGAACAGTACAGAATAGACAACACGAACCCAACCAAAAACTAGGGTTGATCTCAGTGCTCCGGAAATGTAAACAGATCCTGCTCCACATCTGGCAATAGTTTATGATAAGCTCTTTAATAGTTGTTAATGAACTTGCTAAAAGCACTGAAAGATTAGTTGTAGAACACTTACTAGAGGCCGAGATGAAACGATATTTAAATGGTTGTTTGTGTAGTTTATGTAGCCAATACATAGTAGGGGCCTTCAAATGTTCAGAAGGAGCCATAAGCTTTGATGTGGTTATGATATGCTTGTTTACTTTATGACTCTCTGTGTAGCGGATGGACTTGAATGTAGATGAATTTAAAATTTCATTCTTAAGAACTTCCGTGTAGTATTTACGGCATACCACCACCACATTGTTGGCTGCTTTGCTGGCCGGTACAAACACAAACTGCTTTGAAAGTTCTTGAAGTTTACTTCTTATATTGAGAATAGTTGTATTGTATACTCTATTAACTACTTCTAAATTAATTATTTTCAAAATGTGATATTCTATTTATCTACCACATTCATACATTTATTTAAATATGACGCGGTGGCCATCTTGAAAAAAATAAAATGTTTTTATGGCCAGCAGCAGATTTTTATTTAATTATCATTTAGACCACCCATGTACCTTATTTCATGCTTGTATCAAGATTTGCACAATTATGTCCATACTATCTCCAACTATAAAGCTTACATCATATATTGTTTACGCACACTATTTTTGTTCTGTTCTGTCTTTTGGTTGATATTGTGTATAAAATATCTTCTTTATACCTGCAAAGGCGTACGATTAATCAAGAATACAAAACTAAAGTTAACAGCGAGAGATAATGTTATATGTATAGTTAGCGGAACAACAGTTCAGCGAAGAAGTCGTTTGATCTACCACGATCGATTTACATCCATTTATTATTATAATAATTTTTCAAGATTTAATTATTAAAAGGCGGTAATAATCATTCTTTTTTATAAAATAACCAATAAGAAATCTTCAAGAAAAGATGTAAAACAAATACATATTCAGTGATATTTATAAAACGTTTGGAAGCATAAACTCACATTATAAGTTAAGCTCTGTTAATAAGAAATAAACATGCAGCCCTCAATAATTATATCTTTAGTGGTTTTGACTTTCGCTTTAATTTTACATTTCATTTCGCTAATGGTGTTGAAAAATACACCTGAGTTACGAAAGTCGAGATTCAGAAAGTTAGTTATTAATTTGAGTATAAGTGACATAATATTTATTGTTGAAGTTATCATTTACATTGTAGCGACAGAAATTGCTACCGATCTGGATATAGCATATAAGTATGCATGTCTTAGTATTACAAACTTAACAGCAGGGACATATATATTTTCCGTATTTCAATGTTTGCTGATTTGCTTAGAACGTCTGAATGCAACCTTTTCTGTAGAACTAAGGATTGTTAAAGGAATAACTTCAATCAAAGGAATTGTCATTGGATGCATGTTATGTCATCTTGGCTCGGTTCTTCTAACTGTGATTGAAATATTCCTATTTCAAAACAGGTTAACAGAGTGTAATACAAATGATCAAGATATTAAGACAGTTTTCGTTATACCAATGGCATGTCTGTGTATGTGTACAATCATTATTTATGTTGTGATCGTAGTGAGAGTCTACAAGATACAAACTAGTCGTCCGGGTTACTCTAGCAACACTATGATGCCACAGATGACGATCAAGGCTCTCAAAACACTTAGTGTAGTGTCGTTTGTAACACTAATTGGTAACACACCAGGTACTTTTATTGCATTGTATTCAGAATTCTATGAACGTTCGGAAAACATCATCAGATGGACTTTTTACACCAGACTTTTAGTAATGATTAATCCATTGTTAGATCCATTTATTTATGTTTTTTGTCTTGAAGATTTTCGTCAACAGATTGCAAAGGTACTCTGTAGAAAACGTGATTTGCAAACGGAACCATGAGGTGAAAGTGCAAATGGAAATGTCGATTCCAAACCTCGCACAATAATTGATTCCGATTCGGAACTATATTTTTTTTCCTTTCTTGGTAGTATGCGAATCGGAGCTGGAATTACCCGGGCAGTTTGGGTTGATTCATACATTCAAATCATGTATATGTAAGCCTCGATTCTATGGCGGATTCCAGATCTATGGCAGACTTAAAATTCCTAATAAATTTGACGTCAAACCGTTTCTAAATAGATGTCAGAATTTAAAGAATCCACATCTATGACAATTTTCCTAGCTTCTTTTTAATGGCGAACTAGTCTTGTATAAAAAGTCAATATATATATTTTAACAATGTAGACAGTACCTTTGCGTTTCCCATCTAAAACAACATGATACTACGTTATATATATATATATATACAATATAGTTTACTCTTTTTACCCGGCTATTACGCAATTTCAAAATATGATATAGATTTGGAGAACAAAAAAAGACTGCCATAATAAACTTTAATTTGTATGGCGATTGTGACATTATATTTGCCATAGATTTGAAACCTGCCATAGTTTTGGAACCTATCTTAGATACAATTGAATGTTTTCGAATTATTATTCAGACAGTACTGTTTTTCGTCCAATTGTATTTAAATGTTGTGTTATATTGTCCATGTTTTATATATGATATACCTGTAATATACTTTGTATCTAGTTTGAATAAGAATAAATATCTCGAAATCGTTTTAAGTTTTATGCCGAGTGAATATGAAAGTGATTATATTAATTTAGAAAAAAGAAAAGAAATAAAAAAACCAGCGGTTTTGTCAGAATCACTTTTCATTGAGGGTTGCATTTCAAAGTCCATCTAATACCAATAGTTGTGTTAATTTGACTTATAACAATAATTTGAAAATATTATTGTTAATTAAAGTTCTCTAGTTTATTAATTTATATTATGTTTGTATACAAAGATTATTATATTGATTCAAGTGATGTTTCAAATCTAGATAGTTAAATTATCAATTTAGTTCGAGTCTCGATGTAACTATCGATATTGGATAAATCCGATAATCCACACTTTACTATGTAATAGACTGTTTCTCTCATGATCAAAAGATATATTTTCCTTTTTTCCAAACTTAAATCCCCTTTGAGTGCCTTCAACTTTTCACAAAGTTGTTAATCAAATTAACACCTGTTAGAACATTTTGATCATTTCAGGGGTTGAGAAAGGTTGCGATCCTTTAACTCAGCCAATTATCTTCTAACATCAACGGCAACCACACGTTTTTTTTTAAAATACAATGGGTTCGGAAAGAGATATATTTCCATAGAGTTAGAGACAAATGCTATGTCAATGTTGATATGGGCCACGGTGGCCATGCATGCGGTCTAAGTAGTAATACTAATGTAATCAATAGCCAGTCAACACTGAGGTTGTGAATGAGGGTGCACTCGAATCCAATCTTAATTGACTGGGATTGTAAGTTTTCCTATCGAATTCGGTGGTTTTCAACCGGGCACTTTCTCTTCTTTCACTAACAAAATCTGGCCGACACAAAATAGCACAACAGTGACACTTAAAAGTGGTTCTAAAGCAACAACAATCAATTAATTTTCATGTCGATTGTTGTGCGCTGCTGTCCCATAATATTATTTCAATTGCTGTTTACATCATAAACTTTTTTCTTTATAGAAATGTTGTCTAATATTTTTTTTTACTTAATTTGTTGCTCGAAATTAGAATTTGTGCCAATGGAACAACTCTCCATCAAAATTACAATGCGTAAAATACATTTGCATCGTAGATCATGTAGGAAAATTCCGTTCGTTCTGAATACATCCTTACTTAACCCTCTTGCTGCCCGTTGTTTTTCAAGGTTGCATTACGTGAGCCAAAAACAGCTCTGACGTCAGATGTCCAGCAATAACGTCATTCGATATATGACATCACGCCAAAATGACCGCTACATTTGTAAATCATTGACGAAAAATATAACTCTTTCTTGTCTTTTATTTTAAAAAGATACAGCAATGAAGAGACCCTTGCATAATTTTAAACTATGACATATGTGTCCGTCCGGCACAGACGGTATGAACACATATGTCAATACCGACTGTGCTTTGGAAACACATATGTTATATTTTAATCAATGTAAGCTTCTAATTGCTGTATGCCTTTAACAAAAGTAAAAAATCAAAGTGTTATATTTTTTCAATGGGTCCCAAATGTAACGGTCATTATGACGTGACATAACCTATCGAATGACGTCATTGTTGGACACATGACGTCACAGACGTCGAGTAATGGCATTTTGTGGCACACGTTATATGCAACCTTGAAAGACAACTTGCAGCAAGAGGATTAAGAAGCTGTATGCACACAAGTCATGAAAGACACACTAAAAGTTGCTCTCATATTTTGACTTTGAATTAAGAAGATGTGGTAGGATTGCCAATTCTCGACAAGAGTTCAAATGACACAGAAATTAACGACGATGGGTCTGCCTTCAACAACCAAAAGAGCCCATACCGTATAGTAGGCTATAAAAGGACTCGAAATGACAATGTAAATTAATCAAAACGAGAAAAACTAATGGCATAATCAAATATACAAAATAATGAACAACAAAAAAGAAATGTGTTAACTTTATCTGTAATTGCTTATGCTATCCTTATTAAACAAAACTTCGATCGTATCCTAATAATTTGCAAAGAAAAAAAAATTCCAACTAATCAAAATAGTAGGCAAATAGCTGGTGCTGATTATGAGCGGTTAAATATTTGAGATTTTCTTATGGTTGTTGTCTGTTATCTATTTCTTAGGAAGATGTGGTGTGAGTGCCAATGAGACAACTCTACATCCAAATAACAATTTAAAAAAAAAGTAAACCATTATAGGTCAATGTACGGCCTTCAACACGGAGCCTTGGCTCACACCGAACAATAAGCTATAAAGGGCTCCAAAATTACTAGACGTGTAAAACCATTCAAACAGGCAAACCAACGGTCTAATCTATAATATAAAATAAAAACGAGAAACAGGTTTAAATTACATTAACAAACGACAACTACTGTACATCAGATTCCTGACATAGGACAGGTGCATACATTTGCAGCGGGATTAAACGTTTAAATGGATCCAAACCTTCTCCCTTTTTCTGAAACAATAGCATTACACCACAACATAGAAAAACATACGATATAATATCAATTGGCAGTCTTAACTCAATCACAAAACGTACATTAATACACTATAAACGAATAAATTTGATCTGCGATATCTGCTTGCAAATGCACAGTTAATAAAATATTAGGCTTGTATGAATAGATATTTCTTGTATCACACTGCTTGGAGTATGGTACGAACAAGTGATACAACAATCAGCTTGATTAGCTTATCGAGTATCACAAAACAACATTACGGCATTTTCATTGACTATTTGTTCTGCCATTGGTGACTTCCAAAGGTTATTAATACGATGTACAGTTCGTGCATTTCAACAAACATGTATGTGACTTCTTTACGGATCTACAAATTACTCACATATTTCACCTGACAATCTTCTTCTTGTCAAATTGTATTATATTCTGAAGAGTACAAATATCTTCAAATGTCTGATGTTGAAGTTTAACAGAGAAAAAAGGACATTTCTATTGCAATTATTTTATATCAAAGGTTGTGATTGGATGACAGTAAGCGAAAAATTCTCTATCTTCTTGTCTGTAACTAAGAAAGCCGACATTTTGAGGTGCAAAATGTAGGTAATTTGTACAATAATAAGCAAAAAATATCACATGTTGCTCCTAAAAGAGGGACGAAAGATATCAGAGGGACAGTCAAACTCATAAATCGAAAATAAACTGACAACGCCATGGCTAAAAATGAAAAGGACACGCAGAAAAACAATGGTACACATGACACAACATAGAAAACTAAAGAATAAACAACACGAACCCCACCAAAAACTAGGGGTGATCTCGGGTGCTCGGAAGAATAAGCAGATCCTGCTCCACATGTGGCACCCGTCGTGTTGTTTATGAGATAACAAATCCGGTAACTAGTCTAATTCGGTAGGTCACATTTATGAAAGGTTAGTGGATTGTAGTTAAGACGTAAGGAACATATCCGATTGAGTTATGAGTTTCGAACTGTGATATACTACTGTTGCCTTTATTTACTCTGAAATAATGATTGACATTTAATTATGATTTTTTTTGCATGTGAAAAGAGATACTGTATTGTATTTGAATCTTTGCGGACGACCGTCGGGAGTTTTACTGTCGCTAATACCCGTTTACCTTTTACCGATACGCGTCGCCAGGCAAACTAGATTTGCGTCAGTAAAACTACCGATGGACGTCCGCAAAGTTTAAATTCAATACAGTTATCTCTTAAATGACGTCATACTAAACTATGCAAAAGACTAAATCAACATCTTTGTGGAATTTCTAATTATCACATTCAGAGTGTTGACCAACAGAGAAATATATAATACCTAACTACAAAATTATTTCAAGTTACCTATGTACGTTCTAACTCAATTGTTTTATAAATTTTTTATCAACATTGTGTCATGACCAATCAAATTTGTTCGTTCAGTGTATGTTCCCTTGTTTATGTTGATATGTCTTTTGATTGCGTCAAGCTATTTCAACTGCCACTTTATATGTTGTTTTGTTACACTATAAATTGGGTTGGGCGAAGGTATTTTGAAAAACGTTTGAACCCGCTGCGTTTGTTTCACCTGATTTGCATGTAGATCGGGAGCCTCGTGTCATGGGGTTATCGATTGTTGAAGTGGTTCATAAGTGTTTCTCTCGTTATCCATTCTTTTTTGGCATAGATTAGACCGTTGATGTTTCCTGTTTGATTTGTTTTATACTAGTCATTTGTGGTGACTTTATAGCTTGCTGTTCGGTTTGAGCCAAGGCTCTGTGTGGAGGGCCGTACTGTGACTTTTTACTTGTACTGTACAAATTGTGACTTGGATGGAGAGTTATCGGATTGGCACTCATTCCTCATCTTTTTAAATCTATGCTAAAAATTCATGAATAAAAGACATTTAACAAATACAGTTAAGTCGGTGTCATATCTTGACTTACATCTAGAAGTTGACAATGAGGGTCGGTTGAAAACAAAACTTTACGACAAAAGAGATGATTTCAGCTTTCTCAATGTGAACTTTCCATTTCTATGTAGCAACATTTCATATATAATTTGTAAATTTTAAGGACGCCATCACAAGTTGGTTGACCGTTATGGAATAACCGATTCATAGATGATATCAGATATATTCCTTACTTCGTAACTACGTATAGGTATACAACCCCTTCCCTTTTCATGAAAGTGACCTACCGGGTGTGTAACAACATGAGCACCAAACAGGTACCACATGTGGAGCAGGATCTGCTTACCCTTCCGGAGCACCTGCGAACACATCCAGTTGTTGATTGGGTTCGTGTTGTTCAGTTTTTAGTTTTCTAGGTTGTGTAATGTGTACTATTATTCGTCTGTTTGTCTTTTTCTTTTTTTTTACCCATGGCGTTGTCTCAGTTTATTTTCGATCTACGAGTTTGACTGTCCCTCTGTTATCTTTTAAACATCTTTTGCAATACTTTTAATGTACCTTTAAAAGTTCGACGCTATTTGATCGTGATCAGCGTTGTATAATTCATTTGTTTATTATATAGTGACTTTGTTCGGTGAAAAGTTAATTGGAGTCATTTTCCTGTGCTTTGAACAAATAAATCTTAAATAATCTTTCAAATGATATCATTATAACCAGGATGTTGACCACGCGTTTTGTCTACAAAATGTTAATCTTGGTATCTTTAAAAATTGTATTATCATCATTTATAAATAGGATTAGCAGTTGTCCTTCATGAGGAAGCATATCATGAAGCTTAAATTATAATTGGCTTTTCGAAAAGTAATTATGAGAGAGACTAGATCTTTTCATGACAGTGACCAAGGTTTCAACTTAACTCAGCATCTTATAAGAAAAAATAATTTACAAAACAAATAATGGTTCATGTATTGTATAACAAACACTCCTTATAGCTTTTATTCAATTCAACAGAAGTTTATATAAAATTAGTTATGTACTTAGGCATGTTAGATGAGGTTTAGGAATTTGTGACAGATGTTCGGTTTCCTTGCTACTTTGCCCATCAATACAGGGTCAATTAATTTCCCAATAAATCCATTTTTCTTTTCATGTAAGACTTCAATAAATCATAAAAAGTCAATTAAAAGATGTGAAGAGGTTTTTTATTTCATTTCCTTTCGATTTGATATCAGTGCAACTATAAGATAAAAGTTCGAATCATCCTTTTCCCGCGATTTTTTTCTTCAAAATTCAAAAATCTCATCGGGTATTTTGCTTTCTTCCAATATGTCTTTAAAGACATCATAGAGTATGGCTGTTGCTGTGTTGATGAGTGATGACAACTTTCAGTAGTTCAGCTTGAATCCCATTTATGCCTGCTGCCTTTCCAGATTTCATGGATTTAATTGCCTTTATTATTTCTTTTTTAGATGGTGGTTCAGTGCTTATATCTAGATGTTCAATTCCTTTGCTTATTGTATAGTAATACTGGTTCTGCGAAAAGTTAATGGGAGTTTTATTTCAGTGACCCAGGGGCGGATCCAGCCATTTTGAAAAGGGGGGGTCCCAACACAGGATAAAGGGGGGGTTCCAACTATATGTTCCCATTCAAATGCATTGATCGGCCAAAACAAAGGGGGGTTCCAACCCCCGGAACCCCCCTCTGGATCCGCCACTGTGACCTGAACAAATAACTCTTAAATTATCTTTCAAAGAATATCATTATAATCAAGATGTTGACCACGCCTCTTGTATAGTAATAATTAATTTCAATCTTGGTATCTATGAAAACAATTATCATCATCATATCTAAGAAAGATTGGCATTTATCCCTCATAAGAAATCATGTCATGAAGCTAGCTCTTCGATTACTAATTATAAAAAAGACAGAGTCTTTTCATAACATTGACCAAGTTTTCAACTAGGTTCAACATCTTACAAGAAAAATAATTTACAAAACAAATTATGATATAGTATAACATCCATTGCATATAATGTTTAATAGCCCAAAAAAAAATGTTCTTAGTGAGGTTAAAGTTTAAATAGATTTATCGTCTCTCGTTTAATGTTGGTTTTTTTGGGCATAAATAAGACCGTTGCTTTCCCGACATAACATAACATGCCGTTCTGTTTGCGCAAAGGCCCCGTGTTGAAGGCCATACTTTGACATATGATGGTTTACTTTTACAAATTGTGACTTGGATGGAGAGTCGTCTCATTTGCACACATACCTCATCATTTTATATCTACGCCACATACCTTATCATTTTATATCTACGCTAAACATTCATGCATAAAAGACATTTGCCATATTTCTAATGTATCTTAACTGACAAGTTCACGTTTTTTTTTTATTGGGGGGGGGGGGGGGGGTTAGAATTCCTTTGCTTACCTTCCCTACCCTATCCTCTTCGCTCCAAATGATGATATATGATAACATCCACTGCATATAACATGTATAATATTTATCCATTCAAACAGAAGGAATAGCATAAACAAATTTAGTTCTTAGTGAGGTTAAGGTTTAAATAGATTTGTAGATTTGACCCATTGATATATTTTGTAAATCCCATTCAGACAAAATGTCCTCAAAATGTAACTTGTGGACATAAAGCTCATGTAGCTGACATATCTTTATGTTAAACGGATCTGAAGGTTGGATATTTTTTATTACAGAAAAGAGAGTAATGATCAAAACAATAATGAATCGAGAGTATCAATAATCTGAGTACAAAAATAAAGAAAAAATAATAATGGGGTGTAAAAATGTCACAATAAAAGAAAAAAATTATAACAACGAAATATGAAAGAATCACATTATAAAATACTGATTTAAAAAATAAACATTCATACAGAATAAAACAAATCAAGTATTAAAAATATTTACATTAAATAGTAAAATGATTACTATGAGAAGTTTATAAAATACGTAGATTTTTTTTAAAGTTTAAGAAAATAACTCAAAAAATCAAAGAAAACAAAAAACAAGGAACACACGTTATAACCCTCAGGTATTCAATTTTCGGGGAATAAAGTATACTAGAAAGATCGTGTAATATTCTGCAAGGTGAGAGAGATTGAATATGCATGATCAATTGTTATCAAAACATGCGTTCCAAAAAATCGTTTTCATTTTTATACAGTTTATGATGCAGAATACTCATTTTCTTTGTGTTATTTTCAATATTATTAATTATCAGCTCTTAACAGGTCGGGATATTGTCAAATTCTTCTCCAAAAAATCAAATATCGTGCCCTTAATGATACTCTGTCCCATCCACATTCATCCACCCTTTCTTTTCGTTCCATTCTTATCTATATTCGTATGCATTTGTATAGCGAGTTTCTTGATATTATGGAAATTATCTTGAAGCAATGTAATGTATATTTCCCAGCATTTTCTGTCTATATCAGATTAAAATCGTCACATTTTTTCTTGTTTTTTTTTGTTTTATGTGTAATGTCCTATAAAAAATATATCATGTATATGCTCTTGAGAAATTTGTAATTGCCGTTTTTCTTTGCTGATTGAATCCAGATTGCAATAAAATCTTGCCGAATGCGAACCGTCTTTGCCGAAACCGTTCCAGAACAGTTCCATTGTTAATCCGAAATCCGGCAATGATACTTACGTCAGAGTCTCGACACTTACAGAACACAATACGATGGTGTCCCGACAGAGCCATTTGCAATGTGGTACAACAGATTGTGTTAAGATTGCGTCCCTGATCATTTCGTTATGTACACAGCTTTCTAACGAATTCCGTCGTTTTTAACCATGCGAAAGATACAAATCGGATTAGAGTCGGATTGGGAAAGTGGATAATCGGGACAAATCGACTAGAAAGGGATGAAGTAAGACGCTTCCTGAACAATATATGATTTTTGTTGTGATTAAATTTTTAAACACGATTCACGGGATCTTGACCAGATTTGTTCACAAATTGTAATCGGTAATGGTCCAGACCGGCTGTAAAAATCCTGCATGTGTGGCCCCATCTATCTATGTTTACTTTATCACTTATTTCAATAAGAGTGTTCCCTCATATTTGTGCTGTGTGGTTGCTGAAGAACAAACGAGAAGTCTCGTGGTTTAGCACTTATGTAATCCTGGCAAACTATCAGCAAATTAAAGTATGGGTATACACATATTCAATAGCAGTACCTTTGGTTGGTTTTTTAATTTGATAATATAGTCTTTTAAAAGAGAGGTCATGGATACGTGTTATATGGTTAAACTTAGCTTATACTTAGTAAAACTTATTATATATCTTTTTTAATAGTTCTTCTTTAACTGTTTTCGACCTTTCTATTCGTACATGTACATGCATGTGTGTCTTTCTGTATTAGAACTGACTGAGTCAAAAATTATTTTAAAAAAATCTAAATATATCAAAAATAATTATTTTTTAAGTACAAAAATGATTGAACGTCACCCACGCATAATGAACTATTTATCAATGCTTTGATCTTTAAATAACTTTTTTATTATTCAAATAAAGGTACAATTTTAACACTTATCGGTCACTTTAGAAACATTAAATAGTTATTAAAGGTTCCAGGATTATAATTTAGTAGTCCAGACGCGCGTTTCGTCTAGATAAGACTCATCAGTGACGCTCATATCAAAATAATTACAAAGCCAAACAAGTACAAAGTTGAAGAGCAATTTTAATATTTAACATCATCAACTGATCCGTACTCCGTCAATCGCGTAAATTGAATAATCTGGACGCTGTCCTTGGAATCAATTATGCATTTTTTATACGTGTAACAAGTATTATAGTTAGTTTGGATTTAACTATGCCCTACGTCTGTCCTTATACACAAAGTAAGCTTGCGTATATGTATAAGTTCACACAAAAGGTTGATCATGGAACCACTATGTCTAGTTGAAGCTTATTTTAAATTAAAGTTAGAAGAAGTCAAAATCTTATCAATATTCTCAAATTTAAAAGTTCTAATGATAAATAATGAACGTTTAAACACCAGGCAGAAGCTAGCGAACAATAGCTAGCGAACAATAAGCCAGCGAACAATAAGGCGATATATCGAGAAACCAAAAAAATGAATAAGACAGCAACGGCCGTTAAATCAAAAAATGTTTAAAAAGGCAGAAAATCAGTCCAAATATTGCAATTTAAACTCAAGCTTGAAATGGTTTTTATCCCATCCATTGATAAAACAAGTCACATCTCTTTTAAGGCTAATATTCAGTACCATAGTAAATCTGCATCTATCAACGGATTATTTGTAGGTGTAGGGCCACCAATGTACCAAATCAATTTAGAACGTATGTAAAAGTAGTCCTACCCTGTAAATTATCGCACCTGTGATGTCATTGTTTAATTAAACTAACATACACATTTGAAGAAATGGGGGTTGCCCTATTCCACGGCTCATAGAGAAAAATAATGAGGGGTGTCACGGGGTATGACTATATAGGTCTTGTAGAGGAGAAACAGGCGCTTCTTTTGCGCAAGGTATCGACGGGCGCTATGTTCAAAAATCTGAAACTAGAGCCCAAAATTTGAAAAAAATGGTCCAAAATAGGGGGGTCGACCTATTCCACGGCTCCTAGAGAAAAATAATGAGGGGTGTCACGGGGTATGACTATATAGGTCTTGTAGAGGAGAAACAGGCGCTTCTTTTGCGCAAGGTATCGAAGGGCGCTATGTTCAAAAATCTGAAACTAGAGCCCAAAATTTGAAAAAAATGGTCCAAAATAGGGGGGTCGACCTATTCCACGGCTCCTAGAGAAAAATAATGAGGGGTGTCACGGGGTATGACTATATAAGTCTTGTAGAGGAGAAACAGGCGCTTCTTTTGCGTAAGGTATCGAAGGGCGCTATGTTCAAAAATCTGAAACTAGAGCCCAAAATTTGAAAAAAATGGTCCAAAATAGGGGGGTCGACCTATTCCACGGCTCCTAGAGAATAATAATGAGGGGTGTCACGGGGTATGACTATATAGGTCTTGTAGAGGAGAAACAGGCGCTTCTTTTGCGCAAGGTATCGAAGGGCACTATGTTCAAAAATCTGAAACTAGAGCCAAAAATTTGAAAAAAATGGTCCAAAAATAGGGGGGTCGACCTATTCCAGGGCTCCTAGAGAAAAATGTGACCCACCATGACATTTTCAGGCTTATGGAGGTAGAACGTCATTGTTAGAAAAATTATAAACATGATAAATATCGAGATTCAATGAAATACGTATTTGTGAAGAAGAGATAAACACTTTCCTTGGCTTCTTTTTTGCGCCGAACTATAATCATATATAAGTTTTGACGATGTTTTACTCTATCGTTTGAAGTGAAAAATATTTGAATCTACATTTTAAATTGATACAAAAAAAAAATAATCAAATTTCTGCTCTATAAATTTCCTTTCATAAATGAAATCTTAAATATATCCCTAACAAATGCACCGTATAAAATGCATATAAGAGAACACCTACTTATAAACTGTTACGCGTCGCATATTAAGTATAGAGACATGCATAATAAATCTAAATTAAAAAAAGGAATTCTTAACGCTTACTTTGACAAATTTTAAACTAACTTCATTTCAACAAGTTTAAATTACAGGTTCTAAAATTGAGCTACAAAAAAACAATGCTCTGCTTTATAAATTTTCTTTCATAAATGGAGTGTGAAATATATTCATAATAAATGCACCGTATCAAATACATATATGAGAACACCTACTTATAAACTGTTACGCGTCGCATACTATGTTTAGAGACAAGTCATGCATGATGAATCTAAATTTAAACTGTAGCATATTTACCTGACGATATCAGGATATTGGTATTTAGTCAAATCTTAACCGGAATTTGTGACACAATTAGAATTCTAAAATTTATAAAACGTAAACAACATGTCGAAATATTTAGGCTTGAAATAAATATATGTTTGGATAAGTTAATGCAAGCACACGAGGTGTATAGTGTCTTATACGATTACAGGTTTGTAATGTTTAACAACCATATTATATCAGTGTGTAAACACGTTAATTATGAGCTTTGAAAATCAAGCAGTTCGAGCATTTTTCTGAGTAAGTGTTAAAAAATTTCAAACAAGTATTCTTTACTGTGGTTAGCATTCATTAGTCGTCAGTATCTATAGATTAACAACTTGTGGTTATATTGAAAATTTAGAATCGTCCTTGAAGGTGGCGGACAAATTCGCAGCTAAATAACTCGATTGATGTGTCATTTGTATACAAGAGTTATATTCCTTTGAACTATGAGACTATGTTCAATTTCATAAAGTCAGTATGTTGATTGTCTAACTTGAACAGGGTTATAAATTTATCTTATACATTTAGTTTTTTATTGAATTTAAAATCGTTACAAGATCTGTAATGTACTAGATACTCGCATTTTTCATAAGTTTGTCAAAGACATTTATGTATATCTATAATTTCTTTTATTTGTTTTGAAATGTTTAAAATTAATATGTATCAATATAAAAAATTATTTTGTTATCTTATAAATATGTTCTTGTTATCTGAATGCATTCAGACCGATTTTATACGTCAAATTAAGCAAGATCAAATCTGCCTTCATCATCACTAACTCTCTGAGAGCGTTGACCAAAGTATATTTTGTTTAAAGCGCGGAAGCTCTTCATTCTAAAAATGTGCGCACGGTCAACGCTTTTATAACTTATGAATTTAAACAATTAAGCATTCGATACGTGTAATTACTTATAATTTTTTAGCTATGTTCATGAAAACACGAATTTTATATTATTTTTGTTTAATTCAACTGTTCACTTTATTGTGGGACCACGTGTTATCATGAATGGTAAGTTTCATTAAGTAATGCAATTGCTTAAGGAATAACACGTGATGTGCAGTTAGCCAATCAGAATAAAGTATTATAATGAAACATACATCTAATGTAATTATTATACCTTAATATACAATTAAGGTAAATAGTGGAAATATTGTGAAACAAGTGACTATGTCACAGAAAAAGCATCTGCCAAGTATTCATGAAATTGCTCTCTTTCAAAGCCATATCCTGGAAATTATTGAAAAAAAAACCCATTTGTTTCCTACTTTTAATTTGAGGTACAATATGCCGGTGAAAAACATTAATTGTGCTGTCAAGAATACACTGTTTCAAGTTTTGGTATGCATAAAAAATGCCCAACAGCATTTGCCTTCTACTGGTAAAGGCATTTGTTTCTAAGATCGATATGGTGTATACCATTATGCCAGAACTCAAATGAAGCAGAAAGCTGATGTAACTTGTCTGCTTTACTCGATCACTTAAGACAAATACATGAAGGAAGTGTAATAAAGCCTAACACAAACACACATATGCACAAATACAAAACAGTACACCATAGCCACCACTTTATTCCAGAAACTTCTAAGTGATGCCGAATGCTAGAGTGTAAAATTGTAATTGAGACCTACCCAAAACAATTAGAACTTTTCTGAAAAAGACTATAAATGAAAACAGAACTATATCATCTTCCCATAATGATTGAATGTTAGGAAAATTGACCAGAGTTATCTTACTTTAATCACAGAGAGGGGAAAGCAAACAATTTTTAATTTAAGCCTAATTAACATTAAAACAATTTTCCACTAACAAATAAAGTTACCTTATTGAAATATAAGGACTTTGTTATGAATTTGTATGAAAAAAGAGAAACATGCTATAAATTAAAGCTTGCTGAGACAAATTTTAAACTAACTTCATTTCAACAAGTTTAAATTTATACATGTTCTAAAATAGAGCTAAGAATTGTTTGTATTGTAGTAAATTTAAGTCTTTGAAGTTTTATTCAAATACGTTATTGAACATTACTAAGAGCCAATAAATACAATAAGTTTGTGTTTTATAAATGCGTGCCTTCAATAAATAAAAGTTGTCATAGAACAGTCTCATTTTCATACCGGTATCCGAAATGAATCGTTTCATTGCTATTACAACAAATATGTCATAATAACATAACAGAGAGTTTTGTTTCGGAATATTCTAGATAAATATAAAAAAAAACAAATTTTAGACAATGTACCCTCCTAAGCCTGGAAGTGGCTAGTCACATATAGTTACCGGCGTTTTTCTCACAATGACGTTCTACCTCCATAAGCCTGGATATGTCGTGGCTGGTCACAAATAATGAGGGGTGTCACGGGGTATGACTATATAGGTCTTGTAGAGGAGAAACAGACGCTTCTTTTGCGCAAGGTATCAAAGGGCGCTATGTTCAAAAATCTGAAACTAGAGCCCAAAATTTGAAAAAAATGGTCCAAAATAGGGGGGTCGACCTATTCCACGGCTCCTAGAGAAAAATAATGAGGGGTGTCACGGGGTATGACTATATAGGTCTTGTAGAGGAGAAACAGGCGCTTCTTTTGCGCAGGGTATCGAAGGGCGCTATGTTCAAAAATCTGAAACTAGAGCCCAAAATTTGAAAAAAATGGTCCAAAATAGGGGGGTCGACCTATTCCACGGTTCCTAGAGAAAAATAATGAGGGGTGTCACGGGGTATGACTATATAGGTCTTGTAGAGGAGAAACAGGCGCTTCTTTTGCGTAAGGTATCGAAGGGTGCTATGTTCAAAAATCTGAAACTAGAGCCCAAAATTTGAAAAAAATGGTCCAAAATAGGGGGGTCGACCTATTCCACGGCTCCTAGAGAAAAATAATGAGGGGTGTCACGGGGTATGACTATATAGGTCTTGTAGAGGAGAAACAGGCGCTTCTTTTGCGCAAGGTATCGAAGGGCGCTATGTTCAAAAATCTGAAACTAGAGCCCAAAATTTGAAAAAAATGGTCCAAAATAGGGGGGTCGACCTATTCCACGGCTCCTAGAGAAAAATAATGAGGGGTGTCACGGGGTATGACTATATAGGTCTTGTAGAGGAGAAACAGGCGCTTCTTTTGCGCAAGGTATCGAAGGGCGCTATGTTCAAAAATCTGAAACTAGAGCCCAAAATTTGAAAAAAATGGTCCAAAATAGGGGGGTCGACCTATTCCACGGCTCCTAGAGAAAAATAATGAGGGGTGTCACGGGGTATGACTATATAGGTCTTGTACAGGAGAAACAGGCGCTTCTTTTGCGCAAGGTATCGAAGGGCGCTATGTTCAAAAATCTGAAACTAGAGCCCAAAATTTGAAAAAAATGGTCCAAAAATAAGGGGGTCGACCTATTCCAGGGCTCCTAGAGAAAAATAATGAAGGGTGTCACGGGGTATGACTATATAGGTCTTGTAGAAGAGAAACAGGCGCTTCTTTTGCGCAAGGTATCGAAGGGCGCTATGTTCAAAAATCTGAAACTAGTGCCCAAATTTTGAAAAAAATGGTCCAAATTAGGGGGGTCGACCTATTCCACGGCTCCTAGAGAAAAATAATGAGGGGTGTCACGGGGTATGACTATATAGGTCTTGTAGAAGAGAAACAGGCGCTTCTTTTGCGCAAGGTATCGAAGGGCGCTATGTTCAAAAATCTGAAACTAGAGCCCAAAATTTGAAAAAAATGGTCCAAAATAGGGGGGTTGACCTATTCCACGGCTCCTAGAGAAAAATAATGAGGGGTGTCACGGGGTATGACTATATAGGTCTTGTAGAAGAGAAACAGGCGCTTCTTTTGCGCAAGGTATCGAAGGGCGCTATGTTCAAAAATCTGAAACTAGAGCCCAAAATTTGAAAAAAATGGTCCAAAATAGGGAGGTCGACCTATTCCAGGGCTCCTAGAGAAAAATAATAAGGGATGTCACGGGGTATGACTATATAGGTCTTGTAGAGGAGAAGCAGACGCTTCTTTTGCGCAAGGTATCGAAGGGCGCTATGTTCAAAAATCTGAAACTAGAGCCCAAAATTTGAAAAAAATGGTCCAAAATAGGGGGGTCGACCTATTCCAGGGCTCCTAGAGAAAAATAATAAGGGGTGTCACGGGGTATGACTATAGAGGTCTTATGAGGAGAAACAGGCGCTTCGTTTGCGCAAGGTATCGAAGGGCGCTATGTTCAAAAATCTGAAACTAGAGCCCAAAATTTGAAAAAAATGGTCCAAAATAGGGGGGTTGACCTATTCCACGGCTCCTAGAGAAAAATAATGAGGGGTGTCACGGGGTATGACTATATAGGTCTTGTAGAGGAGAAACAGGCGCTTCTTTTGCGCAAGGTATCGAAGGGCGCTATGTTCAAAAATCTGAAACTAGAGCCAAAAATTTGAAAAAAATGGTCCAAAAATAGGGGGGTCGACCTATTCCAGGGCTCCTAGAGAAAAATAATGAGGGGTGTCACGGGGTATGACTATATAGGTCTTGTAGAGGAGAAACAGACGCTTCTTTTGCGCAAGGTATCAAAGGGCGCTATGTTCAAAAATCTGAAACTAGAGCCCAAAATTTGAAAAAAATGGTCCAAATTAGGAGGGTTGACCTATTCCACGGCTCCTAGAGAAAAATAATGAGGGGTGTCACGGGGTATGACTATATAGGTCTTGTAGAGAAGAAACAGACGCTTCTTTTGCGCAAGGTATCGAAGGGCGCTATGTTCAAAAATCTGAAACTAGAGCCCAAAATTTGAAAAAAATGGTCCAAAATAGGGGGGTCGACCTATTCCAGGGCTCCTAGAGAAAAATAATAAGGGGTGTCACGGGGTATGACTATATAGGTCTTGTAGAGGAGAAACAGGCGCTTCTTTTGCGCAAGGTATCGAAGGGCGCTATGTTCAAAAATCTGAAACTAGAGCCCAAAATTTGAAAAAAATGGTCCAAAATAGGGGGGTTGACCTATTCCACGGCTCCTAGAGAAAAATAATGAGGGGTGTCACGGGGTATGACTATATAGGTCTTGTAGAGGAGAAACAGGCGCTTCTTTTGTGCAAGGTATCGAAGGGCGCTATGTTCAAAAATCTGAAACTAGAGCCAAAAATTTGAAAAAAATGGTCCAAAAATAGGGGGGTCGACCTATTCCAGGGCTCCTAGAGAAAAATAATGAAGGGTGTCACGGGGTATGACTATATAGGTCTTGTAGAAGAGAAACAGGCGCTTCTTTTGCGCAAGGTATCGAAGGGCGCTATGTTCAAAAATCTGAAACTAGTGCCCAAATTTTGAAAAAAATGGTCCAAATTAGGGGGGTCGACCTATTCCACGGCTCCTAGAGAAAAATAATGAGGGGTGTCACGGGGTATGACTATATAGGTCTTGTAGAAGAGAAACAGGCGCTTCTTTTGCGCAAGGTATCGAAGGGCGCTATGTTCAAAAATCTGAAACTAGAGCCCAAAATTTGAAAAAAATGGTCCAAAATAGGGGGGTTGACCTATTCCACGGCTCCTAGAGAAAAATAATGAGGGGTGTCACGGGGTATGACTATATAGGTCTTGTAGAAGAGAAACAGGCGCTTCTTTTGCGCAAGGTATCGAAGGGCGCTATGTTCAAAAATCTGAAACTAGAGCCCAAAATTTGAAAAAAATGGTCCAAAATAGGGGGGTCGACCTATTCCAGGGCTCCTAGAGAAAAATAATAAGGGATGTCACGGGGTATGACTATATAGGTCTTGTAGAGGAGAAGCAGACGTTTCTTTTGCGCAAGGTATCGAAGGGCGCTATGTTCAAAAATCTGAAACTAGAGCCCAAAATTTGAAAAAAATGGTCCAAAATAGGGGGGTTGACCTATTCCACGGCTCCTAGAGAAAAATAATGAGGGGTGTCACGGGGTATGACTATATAGGTCTTGTAGAGGAGAAACAGGCGCTTCTTTTGCGCAAGGTATCGAAGGGCGCTATGTTCAAAAATCTGAAACTAGAGCCAAAAATTTGAAAAAAATGGTCCAAAAATAGGGGGGTCGACCTATTCCAGGGCTCCTAGAGAAAAATAATGAGGGGTGTCACGGGGTATGACTATATAGGTCTTGTAGAGGAGAAACAGACGCTTCTTTTGCGCAAGGTATCAAAGGGCGCTATGTTCAAAAATCTGAAACTAGAGCCCAAAATTTGAAAAAAATGGTCCAAATTAGGAGGGTTGACCTATTCCACGGCTCCTAGAGAAAAATAATGAGGGGTGTCACGGGGTATGACTATATAGGTCTTATGAGGAGAAACAGGCGCTTCTTTTGCGCAAGGTATCGAAGGGCGCTATGTTCAAAAATCTGAAACTAGAGCCCAAAATTTGAAAAAAATGGTCCAAAATAGGGGGGTCGACCTATTCCAGGGCTCCTAGAGAAAAATAATAAGGGGTGTCACGGGGTATGACTATATAGGTCTTGTAGAGGAGAAACAGGCGCTTCTTTTGCGCAAGGTATCGAAGGGCGCTATGTTCAAAAATCTGAAACTAGAGCCCAAAATTTGAAAAAAATGGTCCAAAATAGGGGGGTTGACCTATTCCACGGCTCCTAGAGAAAAATAATGAGGGGTGTCACGGGGTATGACTATATAGGTCTTGTAGAGAAGAAACAGACGCTTCTTTTGCGCAAGGTATCGAAGGGCGCTATGTTCAAAAATCTGAAACTAGAGCCCAAAATTTGAAAAAAATGGTCCAAAATAGGGGGGTCGACCTATTCCAGGGCTCCTAGAGAAAAATAATAAGGGGTGTCACGGGGTATGACTATATAGGTCTTGTAGAGGAGAAACAGGCGCTTCTTTTGCGCAAGGCATCGAAGGGCGCTATGTTCAAAAATCTGAAACTAGAGCCCAAAATTTGAAAAAAATGGTCCAAAATAGGGGGGTTGACCTATTCCACGGCTCCTAGAGAAAAATAATGAGGAGTGTCACGGGGTATGACTATATAGGTCTTGTAGAGGAGAAACAGGCGCTTCTTTTGCGCAAGGTATCGAAGGGCGCTATGTTCAAAAATCTGAAACTAGAGCCAAAAATTTGAAAAAAATGGTCCAAAAATAGGGGGGTCGACCTATTCCAGGGCTCCTAGAGAAAAATAATGAGGGGTGTCACGGGGTATGACTATATAGGTCTTGTAGAGGAGAAACAGACGCTTCTTTTGCGCAAGGTATCAAAGGGCGCTATGTTCAAAAATCTGAAACTAGAGCCCAAAATTTGAAAAAAATGGTCCAAAATAGGGGGGTCGACCTATTCCACGGCTCCTAGAGAAAAATAATGAGGGGTGTCACGGGGTATGACTATATAGGTCTTGTAGAGGAGAAACAGGCGCTTCTTTTGCACAAGGTATCGAAGGGCGCTATGTTCAAAAATCTGAAACTAGAGCCCAAAATTTGAAAAAAATGGTCCAAAATAGGGGGGTCGACCTATTCCACGGCTCCTAAAGAAAAATAATGAGGGGTGTCACGGGGTATGACTATATAGGACTTGTACAGGAGAAACAGGCGCTTCTTTTGCGCAAGGTATCGAAGGGCGCTATGTTCAAAAATCTGAAACTAGAGCCAAAAATTTGAAAAAAATGGTCCAAAAATAGGGGGGTCGACCTATTCCAGGGCTCCTAGAGAAAAATAATGAGGGGTGTCACGGGGTATGACTATATAGGTCTTGTAGAAGAGAAACAGGCGCTTCTTTTGCGCAAGGTATCGAAGGGCGCTATGTTCCAAAATCTGAAACTAGAGCCCAAATTTTGAAAAAAAATGGTCCAAATTAGGGGGGTTGACCTATTCCACGGCTCCTAGAGAAAAATAATGAGGGGTGTCACGGGGTATGACTATATAGGTCTTGTAGAGAAGAAACAGACGCTTCTTTTGCGCAAGGTATCGAAGGGCGCTATGTTCAAAAATCTGAAACTAGAGCCCAAAATTTGAAAAAAATGGTCCAAAATAGGGGGGTCGACCTATTCCAGGGCTCCTAGAGAAAAATAATAAGGGGTGTCATGGGGTATGACTATATAGGTCTTGTAGAGGAGAAACAGGCGCTTCTTTTGCGCAAGGCATCGAAGGGCGCTATGTTCAAAAATCTGAAACTAGAGCCCAAAATTTGAAAAAAATGGTCCAAAATAGGGGGGTTGACCTATTCCACGGCTCCTAGAGAAAAATAATGAGGAGTGTCACGGGGTATGACTATATAGGTCTTGTAGAGGAGAAACAGGCGCTTCTTTTGCGCAAGGTATCGAAGGGCGCTATGTTCAAAAATCTGAAACTAGAGCCAAAAATTTGAAAAAAATGGTCCAAAAATAGGGGGGTCGACCTATTCCAGGGCTCCTAGAGAAAAATAATGAGAGGTGTCACGGGGTATGACTATATAGGTCTTGTAGAGGAGAAACAGGCGCTTCTTTTGCGCAAGGTATCGAAGGGCGCTATGTTCAAAAATCTGAAACTAGAGCCCAAAATTTGAAAAAAATGGTCCAAAATAAGGGGGTCGACCTATTCCAGGGCTCCTAGAGAAAAATAATAAGGGGTTTCACGGGGTATGACTATATAGGTCTTGTAGAGGAGAAACAGGCGCTTCTTTTGCGCAAGGTATCGAAGGGCGCTTTTTCAAAAATCTGAAACTAGAGCCAAAAATTTGAAAAAAATGGTCCAAAAATAGGGGGGTCGACCTATTCCAGGGCTCCTAGAGAAAAATAATGAGGGGTGTCACGGGGTATGACTATATAGGTCTTGTAGAGGAGAAACAGATGCTTCTTTTGCGCAAGGTATCAAAGGGCGCTATGTTCAAAAATCTGAAACTAGAGCCCAAAATTTGAAAAAAATGGTCCAAAATAGGGGGGTCGACCTATTCCACGGCTCCTAGAGAAAAATAAACATGAAGCCCTAGCATCAATAGCAGGTTTTGCACCCACAAATGTAAACTACGATGACGCCGTAATTTTTTTTAAAGAGAGGTTCTGTCAACAAGACAAAATAATAAATGCATACATGTAGCCATTATTAGAAATCCCTTTGCTTAGAAATCAACTATCAAGCTTACAAAGTTTTTACGATAAAATGGAAGGTTACGTCAGGGGATTAGAAGCTTTGGGTCAGACACAGGAAACATACGGCCCTCTACTTGTTCTCATTATCATGAACAAATTACCCGGGGAAGTCAGACACCATCTCGCATGAGAACACAGAACAAAAACATGGCTATTACGGGACCTCCGTAAAAGCATATTAGATGAGATCAATATAATTGACGCAGGACAAGAGATGGAGTCGACATACGATTTGCCTGCAACACTGTCTTTCTTTTCCCGGAATATTACACGAATATTGAGACTAGATCTTGCGCTTTCTGTCATGAAATACACGCACCTACTCATTGCAGTTAAATAACCGACGCAGAATCCCATATGATCATAGTAAAACGTGATAAGTTATGCTTTAACTGCGTTGGTAAACACAGAATAAATGAATGTTAATCTAAACACACATGAAGACATTGTAATAAGAAACACCATACAAGCTTGTGTAATGCACGTCCAACAAACAACATAAAACCAGCGAATGAGGTAAGCCATAGAAACGGGAATAGCAGCTCGTCAGGAATATGGCCATTGTTTTATTATAATTCTTTTCTGTGTGTGATACATTATAACGTTGTGTTTATGTTGTGTCGTTTGTTACCTCATATATTTGAGTGTGCATTCACATTACTATTAGACGTGTCACGGTACTTTTCTATCCAAAATTCATGTATTTAGTTTTGATGTTATATTTGTTATTCTCATTGAATTTTGTCTAATGCTTAGTTCGTTTCTCTGTGTGTTGCATTTTAATGTTGTGTCGTTGTTCTCCTCTTACAATTAATGAGTTTCCCTCAGTTTTAGTTTGTAACTCGGATTTTTTTTCTATCGATCTGTGAGTTTCGAACAGCGGTATAATACTGTTGACTTTATTTATTCAGCGCATATGAATTTTCGCGAAAAAGATAATCAGACCAGCAACCCGCCTAACATTCACCTTGTAAATGACATTCATGATACGGAAGAAGATACCACCATTTTGTATTCTCAATCGATACTTTTGAAAACCGCCGTAGCTCAAGTAGGCTCGAATCAGCACTTTATCGATACGAATATTCTTTTTGACGAAGGAGCTCAAAGATCGTTTTTGACGCAGAACTTTGCGAAAAATCTCAATTTATAGATAGAAGGAACAGAGGTAAAATATTTACCGACATTTGGAGGTGAAGAGAAAAACATGAGACACTTAGAAAAGATAACAATCTATCTGAAAACCGATGCAGAACACGTAACGTGTGTTACCTTCGTTAAATAAAGAATTTTATTATTATTATTATTATTGCCAAAGTACTGATAGTTCCGATGATCGCCACGCCTCTACAGAATCACATACGTAATAATTATACACAGAACAGTTATTTGCGTGGTTTAAAGTTAGCGCACACGATGACACAGCAAGATTCATTCGAGATATCGTTGCTTGTAGGCGCAGATCACTACAGGGATATTGCAGAAGACCATATTCTACGGAGAAACGGTCCAACCGCCGTGAAATATCCAATATCGCATATTTGCTTTCGGGACATACAAACGGTAAGAAAACTCACACGTCGGAAACTAGCATGTTTAATGTTTTAATATCACTTAAAGATGAATAAAACAATCTAGAGATATTTTGGAAATTAGAATCAATAGGTATAAATAGTAAGGAGTTAGATAAAGACGATGATGCCTATATTAAAGCATATCAAGACAGATCAATTGATTTCAGAAAAAATAAATATTTCGCTTAGTAACCATGGAAACAGGATCATGATGAATTGCCTTCAAAAGCAGTCATGAAAAGAAGGACAGAAAACACCATTAAAAGGCATACTCTAAAATCTGATATATTAAAGAAGTATGGGAACATAATACAAGAACAGGAACGAACTGGATTCATAGAGAGAGTGGATGAAACAGCTTAATTACACTCAAGAAAAAAAACTATATTCCTCATCATCCAGTACAGAAGGAATCAAGCATTACGCCTATCAGAATTGTTAATGACTGCAGTTGTCGCCAGTTGCCTAATTCACCAAGTTGTATGGCTGCCTCTTTGATACGCCGTCGAAGCTAAATGACCTGACAAAAATTCTAATGAGATTTAGAGCCAACCCTGTCGTCATAACAACGGATATTGAAAAAGCCTTATTGCATGAAGGATTAAACGAGGATGACCCATACGCTACACGTTTCTTGTGGCTCAGTAACCCATCCGACCAAACACGTTATCTACAAACTTACAGGTTCATATCCGTTCTGTTCGGAGCGACTTGTTCGCCGTTTATGCTCAACGACACGATACTGAAGCATTTACAACATTACAACATTACAGCAGCTACATTTATGGAAAGAGACTTTTACGTGGACAATATGTTGACAAGTTTACAGAACGAGGATGAGGCTAATACGTATTATAAGGAAGCGAGAGCAATGTTGAAGAAAGCCGGATTCAACCTATGAACAGTGAGAATGTACGCCAGATATATATATATATATATATATATATAGCCAAGACCGAAAATGTACGGAAAAAAGATACGGACATGAACACAAAAGTGCTTGGTATGTTATGGAACAGCAAATCCGATGATCTGATGTACCAGAAATGTGAGATTCTATTACGAGACATTGTAAGGGAGATTTTGAAACATTCTTCGAAAATATGTGAATCACTAGGAATATTGAGTCCGTTAATAATACGAGCAAAGACGCTCATACAGGATCTATGGAAAAGTAAACTTGATTGGGATTAACAAGTTCCGGAAAACTTGAAGGCTACTTGGATTAATGTTGCAAGCGACTTACAGAAAGGGACACAAATCGTATTTCCGAGATATAATTTTCCAGTAATTCTACTTCGGAACGACTTGAACTACACGAATTTTGCGATGCGAGTCTAAAAGCGTATGAAGCGACTGCATATCTGAACAACGGAAACGAAAAAACCTAACACTACAGCAACTAGAACTTATGGTCGCAGCTATCGGAACTAGACAATCGTCACATGTAAAATCAACTTTTGAATGTAAAAAAGTAGTTTTCTGGTCGGATAGCTGCATAATATTACACTGGTTTAAATCGTCGAAACCGTTGAAACGATTTAAATGCGATTTGAGTGCGAGAAATTACGGAATCTACAAATCAATATGAATGGAGATATTGTCCAAAAGAATGCAATCCAACAGATCTCTTAACACGAAGAATTGACGCCGATTAATACATCAATAGCGTCATTTTGTAAAAAAGACCGAATTGGTTAACGAATCGGACAAAATGACCAGAAATAACTCCTACAAGTTAAACAGTATTGACAATTACAAGAAAAAACGACGACGAGGAGTTTAAAACAATGACGTTCATACTGGTTACTATGGTATTAGTAACATTATATTATTTCCGAACTTCCGATGATTGCATTGATGTCCTTGTATCGCTACAGAATGGTTGTTCAGCTTTCGATTAACTTACGAAGTTTTCGAATTACTAAGGAATCAATACCATTTAAGCCTCGGTCACACCTTACGCATGAACGGACGCCTAACGGATGAACATAAAAGTTGTCCGTTGACAAAATTGTTATCCGTTGGGAGTCCGTTGATGTACTGACCGAATAAAACGGACGTTTAACGAATGCATAACGGACTAACATCGGATATGCAACGTACGAGAAATGAAAACGTTCCGGACAGAACGGTTGTCGAACGTACATCCAACGGACGAGTACCGCATAAAACGGACACCTAACGGAAGCGTACCGATTAAAACGGATGAACAAGATATACGGAAAAATTAAAGGCGACAATAATAATACATGTAAATCTCATAAATATTCCAAATGATTCTGTGTAACTGGTTTTGGTTTGCTCTTCAAAATGCCACCAAAGTGCAGTGTCTGGCCTGAATAAGAGCTGCTTTGATTGTGAAGGCGTCCCCATACTCTAAGATCGATTATGAATAAAAAGAATTCATGAACCTTAAGAAATCTGACAAACCAATAATTGGCATTTCTGACACGAATTTTTCAATTGGCATTTATCCGTTTCAGATCCGTTCATCATCCGTTTTATCAGTTATACGTCCGATAGAAGTCAGTTTCTCATTCGTTCAATATCCGTTTTATCCGTTAAACGACCAGTATAAGTTCGTTGGTAAAGCCTCGGTCACACCTTACCGGATAGCTCGAACGGACGCCTTACGGATAGCTCGAACGGACGCCTAACGGATAACTTTTTTCAATCCGTTCATGTCCGTTAGACGTCCGTTCTTATCCGTTAGACGTCCGTCCATATCCGTTGCATGTCCGTTAAGCGTACGTTTTATCCGTCGACGTCCGTTCTGTCCGGTGGAAAATTTTGAGCATGTTCAAAAATTTGAACGGACGTCCAACGGATAAAATGTCCGTTGAACGTCCGTTAGGCGTCCGTTTTGTACGGTACTCGTCCGTTTCGTTTCCGTTTTGAATCCGTTACGTGTCCGTTATACATCCGTTGGAGGTCTGGAAGATAAATTCACCAACGGACTTCTACCGGACGTGTAACGGTTAAAACGGATGTTGAACGAATGAGAAACGGACTTCTACCGGACGTATAACGGATAAAACGGATGATGAACGGATCTGAAACGGATAAATGCCAATTGAAAATTTCGCGTCAGAAATGCCAATTATTGGTATGTCAGATTTCTTAAGGTTCATGAATTCATATTATTCATAATCGACCTTAGAGTAAGGGCGATTCTTCACAATCAAGCAGCTCTTATTCAGGTCAGACACTGACCTTTTGCGGTATTTTGAAGAATAAACCGAAACCAGTTACACCTAAACATTTTTATGCGATGTACATGTACTATTATTGTCGCCTTTAATTTTTCCGTATATAATGTTCATCCCTTTTATCCGGTACGCTTCCGTTAGGTGTTCGTTTTATGCGGTACTCGTCCGTTGGATGTACGCTCGACATCCGTTCTGTCCGGTACGTTTCCGTTTCTCGTACGTTGCATATCCGGTGTGTGTCCGTTAGGCATCCGTTACACGTCCGTTTTATTCGGTCAGTACATCAACGGACTCCCAACGGATATCAATTTCGTCAACGGACAACCTTTATTTTCATCCATTAGGCGTCCGTTAGTGCTATCCGGTAAGGTGTGACAGATGGTTTAGTTATCCTCCAGACCTTCAACGGATGTATAACGGACACGTAACGGATACAAAACGGAAACGAAACGGACGAGTACCGTACAAAACGGAAGCCTAACGGACGTTCAACGAACATTTTATCCGTTGGACGTCCGTTCAAAGTTTTGAACATGTTCAAAATTTTCCACCGGACAGAACGGACGTCGACGGATAAAACGTACGCTTAACGGATAAAACGTACGCTTAACGGACATGCAACGGATATGGACGGACGTCTAACGGATAAGAACGGACGTCTAACGGACATGAAAGCATTGAAAAAATGTTATCCGTTAGGCATCCGTTCGACCTACCCGTTTAGGTGTGACCAAGGCTTAAGGAATGAATTACCCTATCTATTTTTGGTAAAACCTTTATGAATTTCGAGTTTCCAATGCTTTTCAACTTTATACTTAATTTTGTTATTTAAGACTACCCGTGTGATCTTTCCAGCATTGTAGTATATACTACAAATTTAAAACCTGGGACAACCCCATGAAGGGATCGAACTCACATACGAACATACATTTGGAGGACCACCTATGGTTCGACCATCACTGGTTTTCTACGAAGAAGTATTTGTATAGATACTTTCTTTATAAAAGATAACATCTGGTTCTATTTTTTAGCTCTCTGTATATCCAAATATCCTTGGTTCTAATAAATTGAAGGTAACAATACGTAAGGCTAACACTAACAGCTGTTGCATGAGGTTTTGAACTCTTTGAAGGCTATGTTCGAACAATGATCACCGTGAATGTGTTGGATATTCGTGTTGTCTTCCTAAAAACTAAATTGACAAACAAAGTTGGATCGACTTGCGCGAGAGTGTGGGGTAGAATTGACAGAGACAGAATCATTCAGCGTTGTTACATCCAACTCAGACGTAACAGTCTTTGCACTGAATCTGTCTACTCATCACCAAGTCATCATAGATTTTACAGTGGATGTGAATGCCCTTAAGGGTCTAGCATATAACATTCTCCTAATAGTGTTCGTAGACGAAAGCCTCGACGCTGCCATACTGCTATTGTTGGGGAAATACATCAATGAGAATGATCAGTGATGGGGGACACTCGTCCCTTCGTAAGTTTTTCGCACCCCATCACGAGTTGGTTGAACGTTATGGAATAAGCGTTTCACAGATAATATCGGATATGTTCCTTACATCGTAACTACAATCCCCTTCCCTTTTAAGAATGTAACCTACCGAATTAGACTATTTTTCCGGATTTGTTATAAGATGAGCAACACGACGGGTGCCACATGTGGAACAGGATTTGCTTACCCTTCCGGAGCACCTGAGATCAACCCTAGTTTTTGGTGGGGTTCGTATTGCTTATTCTTTAGTTTTCTTTGATGTGTCATGTGTACTATTGTTTGTCTGTTAGTCTTTTTCATTTTCAGCCATGACATTGTCAGTTTATTTTCGATTTATGAGTTTGACTATATCCCTCTGGTATCTTTTGTCCCTCTTTTACTTTTACCAAACAGGAGGTTGCGTGTGTCTCCCTCTTTTAAGAATATCTTCCCCAGTGCTGTTTCTAGGAGTTGACACATAGGTGGAGGAAGAGATTTACCAAAGACGTACAAACTATCGTGACATAAACAATCCAATCGGAGCAGTAAAATTTTAGCAACGTCGTTTTACGGCAGTCTGAAGTATAAGAGAAGTACAGAGACAATTAGTTTTTTTACATTATAATCTTTTAACGGGCGACGACGGAGGGTGGATCGAGGAAATTCCACCTTATGGGTACTACCAGTTGATGGTTGATAAACAAACTAAATAAAAACTCCCCGGTAGAGATGCATCGTTTGAAGCACAACTTTGCGGGACCTGGTACTACGTCGAACAAACGATTACTACAAAATCCTAAAACTTTGGACCATACCAATACGTGGTTCAAGCTGCATATCTTCGTGAATTCTGCTGTTTGTACACTCACTTCTTTGGTCCACTGAAAGGTGTGTTTACATTCTCAAAATACGGTTGCCAGGTTTCGCCGCCAAAGAATAAGACAGGTGTGACGATCAAGGATGCTTTTTAAACGGTATTTAAGTCACGCATTCCCACAAAACTATGGACGGTTAAAATACACAACAAAGAGGTCAAGGTGATATTAAAAAAAACGACGTTGTTGTCTACTCTACCTATCCCAATGTAGCTAGGGAAGTCGAGTGTAGCCGACCGTCATAACCACATCATGAAGGAGAATTCGAAGTAGTACACAAAGCATGATTGGTCCTTTGGGTTATCACGTTGGCCAACAAAAACACTACCAACCAGACTTTGAAATGAATCTATTATAATCTGTTTATCGCTATTTTACCTATAACAACATTGTTAATTTCTTGGTTTCTATGGCTTATTTTTCATATCATTTTACTGTACTGAGAATGGAAATCATGTAAAAATTTCAAAATGTGAGTTTAAATTATAGTGCCCTTCGATACCTTGTGCAAAAGAAGCGCCTGTTTCTCCTCTACAAGACCTATATAGTCATACCCCGTGACACCCCTTATTATTTTTCTCTAGGAGCCCTGGAATAGGTCGACCCCCCTATTTTGGACCATTTTTTTCAAATTTTGGGCTCTAGTTTCAGATTTTTGAACATAGCGCCCTTCGATACCTTGCGCAAAAGAACTGCCTGTTTCTCCTCTACAAGACCTATATAGTCATACCCCGTGACACTCCTCATTATTTTTCTCTAGGAGCCGTGGAATAGGTCGACCCCCCTATTTTGGACCATTTTTTTCAAATTATGGGCTCTAGTTTCAGATTTTTGAACATAGCGCCCTTCGATACCTTACTCAAAAGAAGCGCCTGCTTCTCCTCTACAAGACCTATATAGTCATACCCCGTGACACCCCTCATTATTTTTCTCTAGGAGCCCCGGAATAGGTCGACCCCCCTATTTTTGGGCCATTTTTCAAATTTTGGGCTCTAGTTTCAGATTTTTGAACATAGCGCCCTTCGATACCTTGTGCAAAAGAAGCGCCTGTTTCTCCTCTACAAGACCTATATAGTCATACCCCGTGACACCCCTCATTATTTTTCTCTAGGAGCCGTGGAATAGGTCGACACCCCTATTTTGGACCATTTTTTTCAAGTTTTTGGCTCTAGTTTCAGATTTTTGAACATAGCGCCCTTCGATACCTTGCGCAAAAGAAGCGCCTGTTTCTCCTCTACAAGACCTATATAGTCATACCCCGTGACACCCCTTATTATTTTTCTCTAGGAGCCCTGGAATAGGTCGACCCCCCTATTTTGGACCATTTTTTTTTCAAATTTTGGGCTCTAGTTTCAGTATTTTGAACATAGCGCCCTTCGATACCTTGCGCAAAAGAACCGCCTGTTTCTCCTCTACAAGACCTATATAGTCATACCCCGTGACACCCCTCATTATTTTTCTCTAGGAGCCGTGGAATAGGTCGACCCCCCTATTTTGGACCATTTTTTTTTCAAATTATGGGCTCCAGTTTCAGATTTTTGAACATAGCGCCCTTCGATACCTTGCTCAAAAGAAGCACATGTTTCTCCTCTACAAGACCTATATAGTCATACCCCGTGACACCCCTTATTATTTTTCTCTAGGAGCCCTGGAATAGGTCGACCCCCCTATTTTGGACCATTTTTTTCAAATTATGGGCTCTAGTTTCAGATTTTTGAACATAGCGCCCTTCGATACCTTGCGCAAAAGAAGCGCCTGTTTCTCCTCTACAAGACCTATATAGTCATACCCAGTGACACCCCTCATTATTTTTCTCTAGGAGCCCCGGAATAGGTCGACCCCCCTATTTTTGGGCCATATTTTTCAACTTTTGAGCTCTAGTTTCAGATTTTTGAACATAGCGCCCTTCGATACCTTGTGCAAAAGAAGCGCCTGTTTCTCCTCTACAAGACCTATATAGTCATACCCCGTGACACCCCTCATTATTTTTCTCTAGGAGCCGTGGAATAGGTCGACCCCCCTATTTTGGACCATTTTTTTCATATTTTGGGCTCTAGTTTCAGATTTTTGAACATAGCGCCCTTCGATACCTTGCGCAAAAGAAGCGTCTGTTTCTCCTCTACAAGACCTATATAGTCATACCCCGTGACACCCCTCATTATTTTTCTCTAGGAGCCCTGGAATAGGTCGACACCCCTATTTTTTGACCATTTTTTTCAAATTTTTGGCTCTAGTTTCATATTTTTGAACATAGCGCCCTTCGATACCTTGCGCAAAAGAAGCGCCTGTTTCTCCTCTACAAGACCTATATAGTCATACCCCGTGACACCCCTCATTATTTTTCTCTAGGAGCCGTGGAATAGGTCGACCCCCCTATTTTGGACCATTTTTTTCAAATTTTGGGCTCTAGTTTCAGATTTTTGAACCTAGCGCCCTTCGATACCTTGCGCAAAAGAAGCGCCTGTTTCTCCTCTACAAGACCTATATAGTCATACCCCGTGACACCCCTCATTATTTTTCTCTAGGAGCCGTGGAATAGGTCGACCCCCCTATTTTGGACCATTTTTTTTCAAATTTTGGGCTCTAGTTTCAGATTTTTGAACATAGCGCCCTTCGATACCTTGCGCAAAAGAAGCGTCTGTTTCTCCTCTACAAGACCTATATAGTCATACCCCGTGACACCCCTCATTATTTTTCTCTAGGAGCCCTGGAATAGGTCGACACCCCTATTTTTGGACCATTTTTTTCAAATTTTTGGCTCTAGTTTCAGATTTTTGAACATAGCGCCCTTCGATACCTTGCGCAAAAGAAGCGCCTGTTTCTCCTCTACAAGACCTATATAGTCATATCCCGTGACACCCCTCATTATTTTTCTCTAGGAGCCGTGGAATAGGTCGACCCCCCTATTTTGGACCATTTTTTTCAAATTTTGGGCTCTAGTTTCAGATTTTTGAACATAGCGCCCTTCGATACCTTGCGCAAAAGAAGCGCCTGTTTCTCCTCTACAAGACCTATATAGTCATACCCCGTGACACCCCTCATTATTTTTCTCTAGGAGCCGTGGAATAGGTCGACCCCCCTATTTTGGACCATTTTTTTAAAATTTTGGGCTCTAGTTTCAGATTTTTGAACATAGCGCCCTTCGATACCTTGCGCAAAAGAAGCGCCTGTTTCTCCTCTACAAGACCTATATAGTCATACCCCGTGACACCCCTCATTATTTTTCTCTAGGAGCCCTGGAATAGGTCGACCCCCCTATTTTGGACCATTTTTTTCAAATTTTGGGCTCTAGTTTCAGATTTTTGAACATAGCGCCCTTCGATACCTTGCGCAAAAGAAGCGTCTGTTTCTCCTCTACAAGACCTATATAGTCATATCCCGTGACACCCCTCATTATTTTTCTCTAGGAGCCGTGGAATAGGTCGACCCCCCTATTTTGGACCATTTTTTTCAAATTTTGGGCTCTAGTTTCAGATTTTTGAACATAGCGCCCTTCGATACCTTGCGCAAAAGAAGCGCCTGTTTCTCCTCTACAAGACCTATATAGTCATACCCCGTGACACCCCTCATTATTTTTCTCTAGGAGCCGTGGAATAGGTCGACCCCCCTATTTTGGACCATTTTTTTCAAATTTTGGGCTGTAGTGTCAGATTTTTGAACATAGCGCCCTTCAATACCTTGCGCAAAAGAAGCGCCTGTTTCTCCTCTACAAGACCTATATAGTCATACCCCGTGACACCCCTTATTATTTTTCTCTAGGAGCCCTGGAATAGGTCGACCCCCCTATTTTGGACCATTTTTTTCAAATTTTGGGCTCTAGTTTCAGATTTTTTAACATAGCGCCCTTCGATACCTTGCGCAAAAGAAGCGTCTGTTTCTCCTCTACAAGACCTATATAGTCATACCCCGTGACACCCCTCATTATTTTTCTCTAGGATCCCTGGAATAGGTCGACCCCCCTATTTTGGACCATTTTTTTCAAAATTTGGGCTCTAGTTTCAGTTTTTTTAACATAGCGCCCTTCGATACCTTGAGCTAAAGAAGCGCCTGTTTCTCTTCTACAAGACCTATATAGTCATACCCCGTGACACCCCTCATTATTTTTCTCTAGGAGCCCTGGAATAGGTCGACCCCCCTATTTTTGGACCATTTTTTTCAAATTTTGGGCTCTAGTTTCAGATTTTTGAACATAGCGCCCTTCGATACCTTGCGCAAAAGAAGCGCCTGTTTCTCCTCTACAAGACCTATATAGTCATACCCCGTGACACCCCTCATTATTTTTCTCTAGGAGCCCTGGAATAGGTCGACCCCCCTATTTTGGACCATTTTTTTCAAACTATGGGCTCTAGTTTCAGATTTTTGAACATAGCGCCCTTCGATACCTTGCGCAAAAGAAGCGCCTGTTTCTCCTCTACAAGACCTATATAGTCATACCCCGTGACACCCCTCATTATTTTTCTCTAGGAGCCCCGGAATAGGTCGACCCCCCTATTTTTGGGCCATATTTTTCAACTTTTGAGCTCTAGTTTCAGATTTTTGAACATAGCGCCCTTCGATACCTTGTGCAAAAGAAGCGCCTGTTTCTCCTCTACAAGACCTATATAGTCATACCCCGTGACACCCCTCATTATTTTTCTCTAGGAGCCGTGGAATAGGTCGACCCCCCTATTTTGGACCATTTTTTTCAAATTTTGGGCTCTAGTTTCAGATTTTTGAACCTAGCGCCCTTCGATACCTTGCGCAAAAGAAGCGCCTGTTTCTCCTCTACAAGACCTATATAGTCATACCCCGTGACACCCCTCATTATTTTTCTCTAGGAGCCGTGGAATAGGTCGACCCCCCTATTTTGGACCATTTTTTTTCAAATTTTGGGCTCTAGTTTCAGATTTTTGAACATAGCGCCCATCGATACCTTGCGCAAAAGAAGCGCCTGTTTCTCCTCTACAAGACCTATATAGTCATACCCCGTGACACCCCTCATTATTTTTCTCTAGGAGCCCTGGAATAGGTCGACACCCCTATTTTTGGACCATTTTTTTCAAATTTTTGGCTCTAGTTTCAGATTTTTGAACATAGCGCCCTTCGATACCTTGCGCAAAAGAAGCGCCTGTTTCTCCTCTACAAGACCTATATAGTCATACCCCGTGACACCCCTCATTATTTTTCTCTAGGAGCCGTGGAATAGGTCGACCCCCCTATTTTGGACCATTTTTTTCAAATTTTGGGCTCTAGTTTCAGATTTTTGAACATAGCGCCCTTCGATACCTTGCGCAAAAGAAGCGCCTGTTTCTCCTCTACAAGACCTATATAGTCATATCCCGTGACACCCCTCATTATTTTTCTCTAGGAGCCGTGGAATAGGTCGACCCCCCTATTTTGGACCATTTTTTTCAAATTTTGGGCTCTAGTTTCAGATTTTTGAACATAGCGCCCTTCGATACCTTGCGCAAAAGAAGCGCCTGTTTCTCCTCTACAAGACCTATATAGTCATACCCCGTGACACCCCTCATTATTTTTCTCTAGGAGCCGTGGAATAGGTCGACCCCCCTATTTTGGACCATTTTTTTCAAATTTTGGGCTCTAGTTTCAGATTTTTGAACATAGCGCCCATCGATACCTTGCGCAAAAGAAGCGCCTGTTTCTCCTCTACAAGACCTATATAGTCATACCCCGTGACACCCCTCATTATTTTTCTCTAGGAGCCCTGGAATAGGTCGACCCCCCTATTTTTGGACCATTTTTTTCAAATTTTTGGCTCTAGTTTCAGATTTTTGAACATAGCGCCCTTCGATACCTTGCGCAAAAGAAGCGCCTGTTTCTCCTCTACAAGACCTATATAGTCATACCCCGTGACACCCCTCATTATTTTTCTCTAGGAACCCTGGAATAGGTCGACCCCCCTATTTTGGACCATTTTTTTCAAATTTTGGGCTCTAGTTTTAGATTTTTGAACATAGCGCCCTTCGATACCTTGCGCAAAAGAAGCGTCCGTTTATCCTCTACAAGACCTATATAGTCATATCCCGTGACACCCCTCATTATTTTTCTCTAGGAGCCGTGGAATAGGTCGACCCCCCTATTTTGGACCATTTTTTTCAAATTTTGGGCTCTAGTTTCAGATTTTTGAACCTAGCGCCCTTCGATACCTTGCGCAAAAGAAGCGCCTGTTTCTCTTCTACAAGACCTATATAGTCATACCCCGTGACACCCCTCATTATTTTTCTCTAGGAGCCGTGGAATAGGTCGACCCCCCTATTTTGGACCATTTTTTTCAAATTTTGGGCTCTAGTGTCAGATTTTTGAACATAGCGCCCTTCAATACCTTGCGCAAAAGAAGCGCCTGTTTCTCCTCTACAAGACCTATATAGTCATACCCCGTGACACCCCTTATTATTTTTCTCTAGGAGCCCTGGAATAGGTCGACCCCCCTATTTTGGACCATTTTTTTCAAATTTTGGGCTCTAGTTTCAGATTTTTTAACATAGCGCCCTTCGATACCTTGCGCAAAAGAAGCGTCTGTTTCTCCTCTACAAGACCTATATAGTCATACCCCGTGACACCCTCATTAGTTTTCTCTAGGAGCCCTGGAATAGGTCGACCCCCCTATTTTGGACCATTTTTTTCAAAATTTGGGCTCTAGTTTCAGTTTTTTTAACATAGCGCCCTTCGATACCTTGAGCTAAAGAAGCGCCTGTTTCTCTTCTACAAGACCTATATAGTCATACCCCGTGACACCCCTCATTATTTTTCTCTAGGAGCCCTGGAATAGGTCGACCCCCCTATTTTTGGACCTTTTTTTTCAAATTTTGGGCTCTAGTTTCAGATTTTTGAACATAGCGCCCTTCGATACCTTGCGCAAAAGAAGCGCCTGTTTCTCCTCTACAAGACCTATATAGTCATACCCCGTGACACCCCTCATTATTTTTCTCTAGGAGCCGTGGAATAGGTCGACCCCCCTATTTTGGACCATTTTTTTCAAATTTTGGGCTCTAGTTTCAGATTTTTGAACATAGCGCCCTTCGATACCTTGCGCAAAAGAAGCGCCTGTTTCTCCTCTACAAGACCTATATAGTCATACCCCGTGACACCCCTCATTATTTTTCTCTAGGAGCCCTGGAATAGACAACCCCCATTTCTTCAAATGTGTATGTTAGTTTAATTAAACAGTGACATCACAGGTGCGATAATTTACAGGGTAGGACTACTTTTACATACTTTTTAAATTGATTTGGTACATTGGTGGCCCTACACCTACAAATAATCCGTTGACAGATGCAGATTTACTATGGTACTGAATATTAGCCTTAAAAGAGATGTGACTTGTTTTATCAATGGATGGGATAAAAACCATTTCAAGCTTGAGTTTAAATTGCAATATTTGGACTGATTTTCTGCTTTTTTAAACATTTTTTGATTTAACGGCCGTTGCTGTCTTATTCATTTTTTTGGTTTCTCGATATATCGCCTTATTGTTCGCTGGCTTATTGTTCGCTAGCTATTGTTCGCTAGCTTCTGCCTGGTCTTATCGGCAGTTATTGGGCATGCTTTTATTTCTTCAAAACTTACCACTGCACCAGTCAGTGGATCTTAAGACTCCGTTCTCTTTCAGGCATGGACGTTGCTCATTGTTGAAGACCGTACGGTCACCTATAGTTTTTAATTTCCGTGTCATTTGATCTCTTGTGAAGAGTTGTTTCATTAGCAATCATACCACTTCTTCTTTTTTTATATTTATACAGATTCTGCAAGATGGTTATGAAATTTAAAAAAATGTATATCCTTATCCCCGATTTAACGGAAACAAAATATTGCGGTTCAGCAGATGACAAAAAAAAATATTCTGAATCCAGGATTTCCCCATACCTTATAGTGTTAAAACTTAAAGAAAACAAAAACATATAATTTGATTCAAAGCGTCGATCGAAATACTAAAAAAAAATTGTTCGCGTTTTGCACAAAAAGAACTTTCTGACTCCGACAAAAAAAACATACCCCTTGCAGTTGAATGGTTGATACTTAACAACATATAACCTGGTAACATACCTAAGTAAAACGAAAATAGAAATCTAGTGGTCAGTGTACTACGGCCTTCGTAGAATGACAAACGCCAACACTATTTGTATAGCTATCAAAAATATCATTTAGAAAATATAAAATGATAAGCATCATTATATATTACACGTAAATGTACACATACGCAAACGTTTCGAGTTCATTATGAAGTTCACAAATACAGTCAACATAAAGAACACGTGTATTCTGCATGTTATTAATATTATAAACAATACAGAGGTAAGAGTTTGTCTTTCTAATGTTGTTTTATTTAAGATTACTTTAAGAAACTGGAACTTTAATTGTCTATGCATGTACGTGTAATTCTTGTATTCTCTGATTTTCATCCTCTATTCAACCTTTCACAGTCTATACAGAGTGGCATAAGGACCTCCTCAGGGACGTCGTGATTGGACCTTTAGGGAGCTACCATTAAACCTCTAAGAGGGGGAGGAGTATGTGGTTTTTTTTTTTATCTGATAATCAGATGTTTTTTCTTCTTCAATTTTGACGGTATCAATCAAATTTTTTTTTTTTTCAAAATTAAAAACTATAAGGTATGGGGAAAACCTGGATTCAGAAATATTTGTTGTCATCGTATTAACCCCAATATTTTTTTTCTTCATTAAATTAGACACCCCCCCCCCCCCCCCCCTCATTTCTCTCTCTTCGAGGAGATTCGGGATTTACTCCTATTGAGACTCCTGAATTATTGGGTTACTTTTGGGGAACGGAAAAATATGGGGTAGTTTTGTCGGGAATTCGGGATTTTAGGAGTTAAACTCCATTTTAGTTATCCCAAATTACAAAGCAGCTGACTGTTTAAAAAGTTTAAGGTCAAACGGACAATTAATAATGTGTGCTTAAATTAGTTCATAAACATTCTTGTTGGGAGGATAATATCATTTGAAAACTACTTCTGTATGGTTTTATACTATACAAAAGGTATATCAAGTCTTTATATTTCTGCGGTTAAATGTTAAAAATAAATACGGTCAAGAACAATGTAACTGCACTGTGTACCCGAGTTAAAGGAATTTGCGTGAAATAGATATATATCTGCCAATGAATATGGTATCCAAACATACAAAGTCAATACACTTTTCTTGGAAAAGAGATTGGAATCTAAATGGATATGGGTAACTTCTTTGAAATGTTATGCGTTCATTTCTAAGGTCAAATGGTTATAGAAGTAATTATATTAATGGGTCGAACGAGAAAGAAACATATATTATACATGATTTGTGAAAGAAGGAAGTTTAATAACTTTATAGGCGTATACTAGTTTCCGATATAAATAGCATGTACATGTACAGAGAAAGTCAATGCACTACGAAAAACTATTTTTGGCTAATAAAGAATTAATTTAAAGGTGATGTCACGTTAAAACATGAATGCAATTTAGTTCCTTGTCATAGATGTATGTCATACAGTTATAACAGTAGGTTAAAAAAGGTGCAAGCATTATATGTATTGCTCATTCATCAAAATGTTCGAATTTCTAAGAAATATGTGTAACATTTTAACAAATGTTAATACAACGACAGTCTTACATTCGAACAGGTATTTTTGACGAAGGAAATTATTCTATTTTGCATACTATGAAGCAGTAAAGGTGGAACGGTTGTATTTACCTTCTGGGAACTATGCAGCTCTTGTTTTGTGTACCATATTGAAAAGCTGAAGGATGAATAAGGTAACACGTATTTTAATTCTTGATTGTTGCTTTAACCTCATAGTTTACCGGTACTACCATGAAAAAGTTTGTTTACTTGAAGTGTGTTTCAGTTATAAAAGTCAGAAAGTTGCCATTTCATGTGATTTTGACAAGAAATTGTAATGTAAATCTTATCTTAAGTGATAATCGTTTTCCGATTTTATAGAAGTATTAAAAAAAACACGATAATAATCTTTATATCAGACCCAAGTGCATTTATCAACTCTCCAATGACAAATATGAAATTTCTCATTATTTTGAACCTCCTCGCGATCGATGGTCTCGTGAAAGCATGTTTGTCTGGAGTGCGTGAGGTCGTTGTTTCGAATCCTTACCAGGTCAAACCAACTACTTTAAAATTGGAATATCCTACTCCGCGGTCCTGCATTATTTGCATATTATTTGTCGCTAGACGTTAAGCGTTTGTAGCTCCACATTTTCTATTTCACTATAGTCAATTCATCCACTAGGACCGGAAGTGCAGTTATGTTGTAAAAAGTACAATGACAAAAATACTGAAGTCCGAGGAAATTCAAAACGGAAAGTCCCTAATCAAATGGCAAAATCAAAGGCTCAAACACATCAAACGAATGGATAACAACTGTCATATTCCTGACTTGGTACATGCATTTTCTTATGTAAAAAATGGTGGATTAAACCTGGTTTATAAGCGCTAAACATCTCACTTGTATGACAATCGCATCAAATTCCATTATATTGACAACGATATAATATATACATGTATCTCTGGTTTTTTTATTTGTGTATTTATAGTCATGCATGGTCCGTGTAACACTTATCAATTCAAAGTTTTAAAAAGTTTTGAAATTTTAGATTTTTGGAATTTTAAGCAAAGTTTTAAAATATCAAAATTTCAAATTGTGTAAAAGTTTATTAAATATCGAAATTTTAACCAAATTATTAAAATATTAAAATTCTAAATATCGTTTATAAATTTGATAGTTAAGGAATTTGATCAAACGTTTTATACTAAACCTAACGTGCAATTTTGATTATTTCACTTTTTGAAAGTTTGATTTTTTAAATTTTTGATTAAAATATCAAAAATAGAAAAGGGGCGAAAAGATGGTTACCTGTAAACACTGATGTGAACACGGCTCTGATAACAATCATTCTTAGTTATAAATAAATAGCACGAAATATATCAAATCATTTTCAATTACAAAATAAATAATAAAAAGAAGAAGTCGATTTTTTTATGAAACATATTAGACATCACATGGGATAACAGTATCCTGAAATTTTAAGGTTGTGCATCTATCAAAAAAAAAATTAGTTAGACCTATTTAAACCGGTATCAAATAAGTTGATTTAAATCTCTTATATAAAGTCAGCGTTTCAGATAAATAATTCAGAGCTACATGTATTTGGTGTTCCCAGTGCCCAACATTTAGAAGTAACAGTGAAAACTGACCAACGCGCAGAAACCAAATAGTATTATTCGCCTTTTTGACGTTCCTAATGAAGGTAGATCCAGAAAAAGCGCTTCGGTCGCATGCAACTTTAAACGTTTTGTTTTCTTTTTTATCAATTGCATGACGATAATATATTGCCTTTTATGATTTATTTCAGTTCCAAGAAATGATACGGAAGGAATACTTAATGTATAGCGTCGCAATGAACGTTGTGCTAGGCGTGCTTCAGCTGGCCCCTAGACAAAAAAGTGTACTGGTTCAGTGATTATAGACGTCATACTTAACTCCGAAATATAACAATGAACTAAAATTAAAATCATACAAGACTTAAAAGGACAGAGGCTCCTGAATTGGGACAGGCGCACAAATGCGGCGGGGTTAAACATGTTTCGTGAGATCACAGCCCTCCCCTATACCTCTAGCCAATAAAGAAGGAAAAACACGCAGTAATACGAACAGTAAAACGCACTTGAAAAGGAAATACAAGTCCTATGTCAGAATAGGAAACAAAAGAAACTAATCAAAATGACAATGATAAATAATTAACAAAGGACTACTATATATAAGGCTAGCAGTTACTGCCATAAGCCAGCTCCAGACCTCAATTAAACTAATTGAAAGGTTATGTCTTCATTATGCACACTCTCTCCCTGTTGTATTTATTGCTAATTTGTTCCGGAACATTCATGAAATATTTGTCACTGGCAACAAAAAATCGATAATTTAAAATAGGTTGTTTACGTACAAATTACGAAGAAACGTAGGATTCAACTCCCTCGGACAAAGTAGCCCTTATAGATGGATTTGGGTGTGTTTTAACTTCACTTTGGCCAAACACCTCTTCAATTGTTTCGGTTCTTATTTTTCTTGACTTTCAAATTTCAGTTTCAGCGTTCCGTAGGTAAATTCTTTACTTAAAATTCAGCGTTTTACATTGTACTGGTTTATTGAGAGCAACATTGGTGTACGGCCAAAAATGGAAAAATTCATCATGCAGCTGACAGTGTGGCTTCTCTTTACACGCCCCATTCTGACTGGATGTACATGTGTTCTTTTAGTTTGCTCAAAGTCGATTGTCGTACGATAACTTAAAAATGCTCAAACAACAAAATGCAAATACGGAACAATAATATCCCTTAATACAAAAAAAATCCCTTTCCTTTTATTCACTATTTAAAAACAGTGGTTGAATTAGGACCCATAATGGAGCTACGTATATGATAAACAGTCCAAACGTTGTCTATAAGGGAGCAACCATTTAACTTTAAAAGTGGGTGTGATTGTTTTGTCGAAGCGCTAACATGTTTTTAGTTTTTCATCGCTATTAATCAACTTGTCTGGTTCAAAATTTAACACTATAAGGCATGGAGAAAATATTTTATTTTGTCCTCTGCTGGCACAGAATTTTTTATTTTTTTTTTATCAAATTGAGGATCAGATTATTTTAATGTACCATTATCGAAGCCCCTCGTGGTAGTATCAAAGTTAAAAAGAGTGACTATCTATATATTGGATTCCCCAAAGGATTACCATTTATCGCTGATATAAACTTTTGAAAAGAATTTTCAATTTTCAAAATGCCGACACCTACAAATGGATAGATGGCCGCTTAAGGTAGTTCAGCGGCAACAATTACATAAATATGAATGCTAGATGGGCGCTTAATGTAGTACAGCGGCAAATATTACATAAATATGAATGCTCGTGAAAATAATGTTTATGGTATACGTTTATATATGATATGAAAGATTTCAACTTTTACAAAACCAGAGCTATAAGTTGGATATAAACGTTTACTTTATTTGGCCTTTTTAATTTTATTTGACTTTATTTGCCTTTTAACTGAATTTGATTCGAGCGTCACTGATAAGTCTTTTGTAGACGAAACACGCGTCTGGCTAAAAAAAAAATCGGCAAAATTTATATATCCTGGTATCCATCTATGATGAGTTTTTGTAGATACCTTGTAACAGTATCTTGGCTGCAATCTACTAATATTTGATCTTAGTACTTTAAATTTCAGCGTAAATAAGACGTATATATATATATTAAAAACCTCCCACATTGTAGACTAGCACAACCTTAATTGGGACACCATTCATTCAGTATTCCTACCGTACCAAAAAAATATTAACCAAAATCATTGATACAAGTCATTATAATTATGATCGTCATACAACTGATAAAAATGAAAACATAACGTTAAAAGTTACGACCGAAGCGCTTTTTTTGATCGACCTTCTTAGGGAACGCTCAAAGCTAAATATTTAGGGCCAACAACTTACAAAGAACAGATTAAAACGTTAAAGATGATCGTTCATTATGTACATGAATGATATATTCTTTAGCCAACATGATTGCAGAAATAAAGAAGTCGTATTAGATCAGAACAGAAAAATTTAAAATCAAAAGAGATAATACACCGTGTATTGAGCCTTTTTATTGCTTAGAGTTCAGTAGAAAATATGTATACATGCTCAACCTAACCATACTATTTGACCTACTGCGAGTTGTTCAGTTTTTACTGTTACAGTAAATAACTCCTGATTCTCCTAAAATATGGGTGCTAGAAAAACCAGCAAGTAAAATGGCCAATATCAGAGCCGTACGTATGGTTTTGAAATGAATTCTCTTCTTTTGAGAAATATTTATTTTGTCATCCAATTATTCACCGCTTACAACTGTCTCTCTGTGGTTTTATTTCATACATTAACTTTTAAGTAAATGATGTTTTCAATTCATATTGTTCCGTTTCGTTCTGCTTTTATTTCGTTTCGCTTTTTACAGGTACCCCTCTTTTTGCCCCTTTTCTATTTTTGATATTTTAATCAAAAATTTAAGAAATCAAACTTTCAAAAAGTAAAATAATCAAAATTGCACGTAAGGTTTAGTATTTTAAAAGTTTGATCAAATTCCTAAACTATCAAATTTATAAACGATATTTAGAATTTTAATATTTTAATAATTTGGTTAAAATTTCAATATTTCAAAAACTTTTACACAATTTGAAATTTTGATATTTTAAAACTTTGATTAAAATTCCAAAAATCTAAAATTTCGAAACTTTTTAAAACTTTGAATTGATAAGTGTTCAATTGGACCATGCATGTTTCGTTTATAAAATGTCATCACGTGCGTCTAACAAGTTACCGAATTACGATTTAGTTTTAAGCATTATTTCTCGCTCCTGAAAATAAATATAAGTTACAGTACATGGGACAAAATTTAACGAAGAAGTTAAAGTATCGCCTACTGAAATATTCATTTAAAAAAGGAAATAAAAAAAAAATGCTCCCTCGCTCAATTTTTTAACATACTGAATTTAAATCTCCTCCCCTATACCATGGAGTGTTCAATTTAGAAAAGCAAAAAATACTGATCGTGTCGAAAAGTAAAAAAAACTTCGCGCACAGAAGAAAACATTTCTGAATAAGAAAAAAGCCATTTCCCCCTTGCAATTGATTGGTTTCTCCCAAAATAGCAAATGTTGCACTACATGGATTGTATATTGTTGAGAGACTTACGACATTTGAATCCGGTTACTACCAATACACATATTTAGTATTATTAAAATAAAATTAATTTTAAATCTTTAGTTGACTTTAAAACTTATTTAGTCGGGATTAGGATGAATATTTAATTTATAAAGTAACATGAATGTAAAATACTACTTCGGGCTAATATGCATGTAAACAGGAATAAACTACTATAAACGTGGTACAAATGTAAGTATATTTTGAACTAGATAATTTAAAATAAGTGCACTTTATGACGATCTTCATTGGTATGGTAATACCAGAATACTAAGACTTTTTCTGACATTTGGCAACAATTTGACGAGCAACTATATCGATATGTCTTAAGCAAAAGAAAACCGCACATATGTCAAGAAACACATAGATATTGTGCGACAGGTCAAGATGGATGAAGTATAAATATTTTCAATTAGTTTTTATTTAATAAAAAAGGGGGGTACCCTTTTTCTAAAGACGATTTGAACCGAAGCCGAACTCGGCTTATGAAATGATGAATGTCATCAGGGCGTCATGACTTAGATATTCGGATTTAAAGATATATATAAACTGGTTTGAACCATGATATTACCTTTAACGAAATTGAATTGTTAATTACCCATGGGTTGAAGAAATTCTGCTGAATTTGGGCTCAAACGGTAAAAAGTCAGGGTCACAATAGCTATTGATAAACTGTGACTGTGGCAATAGTTTAGTTTCTTGATGTCAACTTTAGAATCACAAGAATAAATATTACGAAATTGGGAAGCTGAAATCATCTCTTTTGTCGTAAAGTTTTGTTTTAAACCGACCATCATTGTCAATTTCTAGATGTACATTGTAAGTCTAGAGATATGAGGCAGACAAACATATATGGACATAAATGTTTGTTACCAGATGATATCTTCTGAAACATACGTCGAACATAAAAAAAAAAATGATGATGCTCATTAGAAGTGAAAAACAAAATCTTTTAATGATTCGTTGCGCCAGTATCGATAAAAGTAAAAAATCACAGTATTTAAAAAAAAAATCTACATGTAGGCAATATCTTTACAGACAATAATATATATCAATATTTATCAATCATGTTGGATAACGTGAAGGGTTGACTAACTAAAGGTACTCACATGGTAAAAAGTTACTGCTACAATTAATGAATTACGATTTCGACATTTGTTTGTTTTTCAATCATTTTACGTGATTTGTCAATTTTACAGACAATATTAACCAAAATAAAACAAAAATTGAATGATTGATCTTTGCTTAACGTCCAGTTGCAAATATTTCAGAACGTGAACAAATTAATAATAAATACAACAGGTACGTCCTTTAAACAAGACAATTTAGAGTCAACGCCCACACTAAAATTCGTACCGATTCGGAAGTACATAATCTGTTTCAATCTACTACAAAACGCACAAATCACAAACAGGCTAATATACATTTGTACTATGCACTATGAAACGCTTGTTATTTTACTTTTAATTTATTTTTGATTTAAAAAAAAAATAAAAAATGATTTATTTAAGAGTTGTGAATCCTTAATGCCTTTTAATGACGCATATCATGCGTATCGAATGGATGCACTGACAATTTAGCACACTTAATATAGTTGTATAACATGTTATTAATATATACTATCTAGTCACTCATCCAGTATAGTAGTATTATATTTTTTTATGAATGAACAGATTATACCCAATGAGATAGCTGACTGAATCATAATAAAATTAGTTCATTATCATGTAGAAGTTCACTCTAAGGTTAATATTTATCCCTCTAATAGATTTGTTACACAAGTTGATATATGATTATGGAGGAAGCTTCAATCTCTATCCCGAGAAGAAGTCAAAAAGATACAGGATGGGCATGGATCATATCGCTCGGTAAGAACAAATGTTTTTTATTTTTATTTCTTTTCGTGGGGAGGTTTTTTTTTTTATTTTCTTTATTTTCGCGAGGGTAGGGGGTCTTGTCTTTTTTATAATGATGATTTTCTTAAGGATTTTTCTAAGATATATTTATACGTTTAATAGGTGCGGGGTACAAGGTACTCACTCAATAAACTTAATTAAAAAAAAACACATTTGCGCTCTCGACATGTTGCTGTTGTTTGATATTATTATTTCATTGATTTGCCTCTGTTTGGACGAGTTTTTAATAAATGTACTTTTATTATTCTGTTCAAAACATTAAAAAAAATGTAAGAAGTTACATGTATATATTTGTTATGAGTACTGTAAGAGATGTTTGGAGTATGTCGATGAGACAGAAAACCAGAGACCAATATACGTTTTTGCGAAACGCGTGCGTATCAGCGGTATGTCGACCTGTCGAGGCGTATCTAACAAGTTGCAAATAATGTTGACAACGACTATAAAGAAATGAGGATTGGAATCGTGTACGCCAGACGGGGATTTTGTTTGCTAAAGACTCAGATTTCTTTTCGCTCGAATCAAAAAAGTTAAAATGCCAACAGCAAAATGTTTTTCAATCAAAATATACATGATCGAAAATTCCAAAATTAAAAACACTTTCTGCCATAACAAAACGTTACCATTGGCAATGCTCACGACTTACATGTACGTTCAGCAGCAGCTTAAATAGCAAAATGTACAAACGAACGATTACGACTAAAATCAATTACAGGAAAGGCGCTTGATTCTCATCCTAACAGAACATTATATAACTATCGAATTCCTAAAAAAAAAATAACAAGTAAACTCAACAGTATCAAAGAGATGCTTGCTACGTTTTATCAGTATCTAAAAGCAAGCTCAAAGATCGTGTATAAAACCTACCGATATGCCATCTTGCTGTTCAACACTATACAAGAATATACCTAACAAAATAAATTCGTCGTGGTCATCGTCGTTACATGTATAATGATCATCATCGTCTTTTTCATCTGTTTAAAAATATTTAACAGTTTAATCTAATGGTAGGATCTTATTTTAGGAACGACGTTACACGTCTTTATTCTTATCGGTACAGCAAAATCATTTGGGTTATTTTTTGTCGAATTTCTATGGTTCTACGACACCAACTCCTCCATTTTGTCCGGAATGCTGGCTGCACAAACACTTACAGTAAGCTTGTCATGTAAGTATGCATACTGTAGTTGTGTTTTAATAGAGCATCCATTTACTTTAAGGGTATGATATTCTGTCAGAGTCAGAAAAAAAAACAAACTTCGACGCCGTCAATCAAATTTTTTTTAAAATTAACACTATAAGGTAACTGGAAAATCTGGATTAAGAATTTGCTTAACCACAATATTTTTGTCACCAAATTCAGGATCAGAATTTTTTTGGGGGGGATAAAACCATCCCCCCTTTTGGAGTTACAAAATGTATATCGTCGTTCTCTAATTATTTATAAACAAGCATTGTATAGTTAATTTCAATACCTAACTCAATGGGTAATTAGTCTAAATCCCTCATCTCATTCAACCTGACCTCAGAATATGTGGTCACGTGCTCGCCTGGAGTACTGGAGAACGTCGGTGTGATCCCTTACCGGGTCAAACCGATGACTTAAAAATGATTGTACTGCTACTATGTTAAGCAAGCAGGAGTAAGAAGAAAGACTGGTCGGCTCGGAGACGGAATAGTGTGTTCGGATAGGTTGACTAGTCTTCTCTGCGAATTAGAACATTAAAAGATCCGGCTCAGATCATTAGGGTACAAAGTCGGCTCTTAATTCAAACTTCACATTGAAGATGTTCTCGTCTTGAATATGCTTTCAATTTGCCACAGGACGTTTAACAGACATCGAGCATCCCTCTTAGTGCAAAAGTATAAATCGGGATATTACTACGCGATACGAATTCTTATTTTTAGTGCACAAATATGAAAACAAGAACTATCTTTAAAAAAGGGATATCTTTTTTAAAGATAGTTCTTGTTTTCATATTTGTGCACTAAAAATAAGAATTCGTATCTCTTTTTTAAAGATAGTTCTTGTTTTCATATTTGTGCACTAAAAATAAGAATTCGTATCGCGTAGACGTATTTAAATTTGAGTATATGTTTAAAACTATCATTTCGATAACCTTCAGAAGCACACAGATACCATTTAAATAACGTTTTCTCTGTTTGTGTTCAGTATTCTCGGTCCTCGTATCTTTCTGTTTACATTCACCAAAACCCCGCGGAAATCTCACATGCGTAGGTGAGTTCTAAAAGTCATGTACGTTCGTACAACAAAGTTTACATTAAAAATTATATAATGGTCCCGAATAAACAGCTGTCACTGATGCAAAGAGTTATTGGAGAAACAATTATTTTAATAAAAATATAAATCTTTGTAAGATCTAGTTCAATACAGTTTTTCACTTGCTTTCCATCACGATATAATTAACGAGACGTTTTTTCAAACACAACCAAATCACCCACCATGACAGCATTTTGTCCAATCACAGAAAGGATTTTCGAGCATGCGTATTCTGTTGCCATAGTTAAGCGTCCTTAAGTTCAAAGGGCACAAACCGAAACTATACCGACTACGTCGGAAAAAAAGTATTACGTTGTTTCTATGGGTATACATATTGATCCATACTGTACCGTATCTTGTGTTAAAGTATTATACATGGACAAACTATCATACTTTGTTTAAAATAAACATACAGTAAGAAACAGACAGTCTCAACCAATGTGTCTTTATAAAGTGTCAAGCTCTGAATTGTCTGTAAAACTTGTTAATAGAGACAATCAAAATTCGGCCTATTAACAAAAAAAAAAAAAAAAGAAAACAAAAAACACCACCACAACATTAAGATATAATAGCATGAGACAACCACTGTTAATGTTCTTGGCTAGTTGGACAGAAACAAATATGTTGCGGGTTTAAACTTGGATTTATTTACATCTTTATCGTCCTTTATTTTTTAAATTTATATCCATAAGATTGCAAATACATGTTATAAATCAACCAGAATGCAACAATATCGCATTTTTTTCGTTTCAGCATTGTTTGTGTTAAATATTGGTTCTAAACTTCTAGGAAACCGGAAGTTGATAATAATTGGAGGTTTTATATCTTTCTCGGGATACCTGCTGAGTGCTTTCTCTCCAAACATTGGAATATTGGTGTTGTCACAAAGCGTACTATATGGTAAATGATCTGTATACATAATTGATAATATTAAATCAGAAAAGTCTTAGGAACTGAAAAAAGATAAAAACAAGTTTTTCTGGCATTTACCTGTGCACTTTATTGTGGGAGCTCGTGTCATCATAAATGTTACTTTTAATTTTGAAATGAAGGTCAGTCTCAGAATTACCCGAGATTGCAGTTGGACAATCAATTCAATGCATCATAATGAAGCATACATGCGATGTAATAATTGTAAATGAATGTCCAGTGGAAAATATTTCATTTCAATATAAGAAGATGTGGTATGATTGCAATGAGACATCTCTCCACAAGATACTAGAGACTATATCACACAGAAAATTAACAACTATGGGTCACGGCACGGCCCATAACAACAAGCAAGGCTCAGACTACAAAGTCAGCTATCAGGGGCGTAGCTAGGTATTCATTCAACTGTAGGCATCAATCGGCAGGGGGTCTGGCGGCCGCTTAAGGCCCCAGCAGTTCCAGGGCAGAGGCCTGGTAGGGGGTTCAGTGGGGCTTGCCCCCCTGACGGAAAACGGTTTTCAGCATTTTAGCTGCAAAATTTAATGTACAAAAATATTAAATTTACTGGTTATTTAATCAGGATAATTATTATATACATGATGAAAAGTTAAAAGAATTATGAATAATGTACCATAACATCCTACTGGTGAATTAAAAAACCCAGTACAATCTGTAATATAAAAAAAAATATTTACAATATGCATTACCCAGCGTAGATCAGCGTATCATAATTAAGCAGTACACCCTGTTTGGTATTATCATATCTATTCCGTTTTGATTGATATATATGTTCACTTAATTAATAGTACATATTGACGATCCTACATTTAAAAAAAATAGGCACGTAAACAATGATACTACTATAATAGAACTATCATTTTGGCTAGACATCAACCATCAATCTTTTGAATCTTACACCTTCACCCTAGCCACACAAACGGATACAGACATAGTCGATGCCTAACAAAATTCAAGAAATTCGTATTTCTTTATATATCCCCTTCTGTAAAATCCCTACCTGCTTAGGAATTTTGAATAATTGTGGCCAGTACAAGCAGATTTGAGAGTACTAAAATTTACTGGAAGCCAGTTGATTGATTGATTTTTTACATCCAGTGTCAAATATTTATGCAAGTTCAGGACCGTTGAAATTTTTTTTTACAATAAATACAACTTGGAGCTAGGTCCTGTAATAGGTGTCGTCCAGGACGAAGGTCTAGAAATTTAAAAATACCATGCATTGGAAAATGAGGGATTATTGGATAGGAGCATAAAATTTGCCTTTCAGTAGACCAACTACGATCTCCTCAAAGAGTTTCATTCTCTCTACAACTAGGCATCAGATTTAATGTTCCCATTCTGACCAGGCGTGACTGCGTATTAATACATCCTCCACAGCCAAACGGACGACCAACATTGGCAAGTCGGGTGAAGACAAAGTGGAAAGCTATTTGAAAACTAACAACAACTAATTAAAAAACTTGTGTGTCTAAGTTGAGGTTCATTCAAGTTTTTGTTGATAGAGGTGAAATGATATGAGCAAAGTTCTAGTTTTAATATAGTTTCTATATAAGGTAAAATCGTAAAAACATTCAATTCTATCCAATGTTCCATTCACTAAGTACGAGAGACTAGTGTACACATGACAATCGATAATTTAAGAGTTTTGACAACTTCACCGGCTTTCATCTACAGATAACGTTGTTTATTAATTTTTTTTTTTGATAAAAAAAAATTATTGTGAAAAAATTATGTGTAGGCACGTGCCTAAAGTGCCTAACGGCAGCTACGCCCCTGGCTATAATGTAAACCCCGAAATGAAAAATGTAGAACTTTATAAACTGTTCAACATGAAAACTAACGGTCTAATGTATGTACATAAAATGAACAAAAAATCAGACATGTTACACAGCAACAAACGACAACCGCTGAATTACAGGATCCTGGGCTGGGACAGGTGCATGCATTATGTTGCTGGGTTTATATAGTTTGTTATCGCCAAACCCTCCCCGTCAACATGGACTACATATGGACACACTATGTAAAGTAATAAAAGAATAACAAACATGAAAACAAAAGACTACAAGCACTACAGACTCCGGACAGGAATGAATTGAATGGGGCATGGTTTAACTACATGTGTAATGTGACGACGCCAACATTCGCCCTAACCTGAAATAGCGATGAAACAGTACAACATAAGAACAAACCATGAAACTCAGTTGAAAAGGCTTAACTCATCACCTGGATAAAATAGAAATACATCTAACCAAAAAATACGTGGCAGGGTACTTGCACATCCACACAACACAAAAACACTGAAGTATAGATCTGAGAGTTATCATGCATGATCAAAATTTTAAAAAAAAACATGCAGTAAAACCAAATACATTTTAAATATGGCCTCATCAAATTGTTTTTGAGTACCACATAAAAAATATTAAAAATCTAATAATCAAATAATGAAGATATAAAATGATTGACACATTTTCATTTTTTAAACATTTGAATAAATATTTCAGGTGTTGGATGCGCATGCACAACAGGACCAGTATTTGTTGTACTGAATACCTACTTTGAGAAACATCTTGGTTTTGCTAATAGTTTTGCCTACGTGGGAGGGAGTGTAGGAAGTCTTGTTTGGCCTGTGATTCTAAGGAAACTTTTAGATAATTATGGTTTACAAGGAGCTTTGTTATTGGTTTCTGCTCTCATTTTAAACAATGTTATTGTTGGATCTTTGATGCGTCCCTTTTTGTCGGAATCTGTAGTTGAAAAGGAGGCTGACGATCCTGAAAGCGAGGCGGACGTGTTGATAATGGAAAGGAATCTGTTAAAAGACGAAATTTCCGTTTCAGTTGATAATGTTTCTGGATACTTTTCCCGACAAAAATATCAGAATAAGGACCAAGAGCTTTTTATGAACCTGACTGATAAAAGTGTAGACATAAAAAGAAGCCTTTCATACAACTTCTTTTTGGATAAAAAAGAAAATGAAAAGAATAAATTCAAAGTACCAGAAAAATCAGACTATTTGGTCGAGCGTTTTACAGGTAGCAACATTAACATTGATGGTAGTATGGGAACACCAGAGACATTTTGGACAACACACAAGTGTAGTGTGAGATCTTTACCACAAGATACATCAGAGGAAAGATCTATTGAAAGCAAAGAAAGCAAGTCGTCTGAATTTTGTTTCAACCAATACATCATAGATATGACAGTTCTTCGGAATCGAAAATTACAGCTATTTCTGATTGTGGCATTTTTCTCATTTTGCGGAAGCGGTATGATTATAACATTCATTCCAGCTTTTGCTAGAGATAATGGTATCTCTAACGATAAAATAACAATTTTAATTACAATAATTGGTGGGTGTGATCTTTTTGCAAGATTTACATTAGCTTGGATAACCGATTCACAAAAAATAAGACGCCACCATATAATGGGATTTTGTTTAGGAATAACTGGTGTTGCTTCCATGTTAAACCCGTTATACACAAGTTTTTCAGCTTTTATAGGATATTCTGTTATTTATGGACTGTTTGGGAGCATTTATTTCTCTATGTCAATTCTTGTACTCAGGGACTGTGTAGGTGCCGAAAATATTTCAGCGGCTTTATCTCTGATGATTACAATTCATGGTTTGTCATCTGTTATAATTGCACCGTCTGTTGGTAAGTACATATAGTCTAACATTGTATGAGAAGAGTAGTAAATCTCAGTCTGATTAATTGATTGATTGCTGTTTAACGCTACTTTCAGCACTTTCAGCTTTATTGTGTTTTTCACATTTCAGTGGTGGACGTAGCCGGAGTGCCCGACCGACCACCGACAAGGACACTAGAAACTCTAGTCAATTGAGATTGAAGTCGAAAGCACCTGGTAGATCGCTATATGAAAAAAAACATACAGGAAAATAAACCACAACAACAAAAAACAGTGGTTCAGGTTACATATTTTTTTCAATTCATATCTGTATTGCCATAAAACTACATAATATTATTAATAGTATGTGACATAACACATAGCAAAATGAAAATAAGCTATAAATTACAAAGAATTCTGTATATGAAATCAACATAAATGTATACTCCGTTGCAATAACTGTATAATAATAATGTTAGTGTATATGTACTACATGTAAACAAACATCATCGTGTCGCCTATTGACATGATCTGTTATTTGCAATGATATTTTTTTTCAATTCCCATCAATTTTCTCTGAACAACAGCCAAAATGTAGTTCATATGCCCTAAAATGTCAAGGTTTCGCTTACTATTGATGCACGTGCACCTGTTTCTTTGTCTAGTACCGAGGTCATATTCCAATACGGAATTAGTTTTCATTATGTGATTTATTAGATATAGGAAGATGTGGTATGAGTGCCAATGAGACAACTCTCCATTCAAGTCACAATTTATAAAATTAAACCAATATAGGTCAAAGTACGACCTTCAACACGGAGCTTTGGGTCACACAGAAAAACAAGCTTTAGTGTATGTTATAGGGTAGAAATGTAGTCACATGAATGTGTTCCGCCCTATGAACAATCGCCTGAATTTGCCCTGGCACGTGATGTTAATTGTATGTTTTAGGGATAAAAAATAAATAGTCACATGAACTTGCCCCGTCAAATGCTTTTATTGTACATTTTTATTTGTAAAAAGACGCACACGAACTTGTAATGTCCAGTGATAATATCAAAACTAAGGGGGTGCCCGCTTGTGTGGTCAGAGAGCTACAATTTTGATTTTAATGAGGAGGAGGGGCTAGGATGAAACAAAAAAACAGGACAGGAGTTTTGAGTGATAAAAAGGGTAGGATATAACTTTGAAAACAATATTTTCGTTGTCTAGATTTTTTGATTATTTGGAGGTGGGGATTAAAGAAAGTATATCGTAGAAACATTTGTCTCTCTTCAGAACTGAACAATTGGGGGGGGGGGGGGGGGGGGGGGGGGGGGTTGTCCGATGTCGCATTACCATAATAGTGTATTTTTGTAAAATTCAAACTAATCAACATTTCATTTGTTTTTTTCAGGTTTTATCCGTGATACAACTGGTTCATATGCCGGGTCTTTTTTTCTAATGGGTTCCGGTCTGATTCTGGGATCTGTTGGTATATTCTGTCAGCCATTAGTCAAGTAAAGACACAAAAATTACTAGATAAGACATGTTATAATGTTATGATAATGTTACTGGTGTCTGTCACGTTATTGGTATAAATATGTAAAAGTGAATCTTTATTCTTATATTATAGAGTTTGTACGAACAGGAGTAACATGACGGGTGCCATAGTTGACCCGGTTTTGCCTATCCTTCCTAAGCAACTGATATCACCCCCGGTGTTTTTACTTGAGGGAGGGGGGATTCGTGTAGCTCTTTTATTTGCTATGTAGTGTTTTATGAAGATTGCTTTTGCGCAATGGCGATGTCAGTTTGTCTTCGGTGTCTCGGGTTAAATATCCCTTTTAATATTTCTATATGCAAATACATTTTAACAGTAACATGTACTGTAAAAACACTCTAAGTCTCGCGTTTATGAACCAGTTGTAGGTGGTGCGATGTTTATATAAACGAACGATATGAATGCAGAATGAGTTCTACATTACGGACATAGCAAAGTACACGCTGTCCATGTTAATTAATGCAGGCTCATACGATTCGTTGACTGTTTCGTAACATTTTACCTACATATGAACGAACTGTATTCACATCAAATAAAAAAAAAATGTTGTTATCACGCGATGAATTCTCTTACCTAACCGCGCTTACAGGTGCACATTACTTTTTATATCTGTAAACTATTACGTATACATAACGAAAAGAATATAAGTTAAGCATAATGCAGTTAGTGTCTGGGAATATTTATATCACGCACTGAATGTGTATTACATAACTGAGGTAACAAGTACATGTACATGACTTTTTTTCAATACAAATCATTTCACGATTCATGAATTATTAAACAACGAAGAAAAGCGATATCAGTATATCACCATGCAGACTTTTCGAATCAAAGAAGATATGGAGCATTTGGCAAAGCGACAGCAACAAAACAACATGTGGTCAGTAAAAATTCGAGCATGATAGTCCTACTCAGACTCGATATTCAACCAATCAACAAACTTGAATGGTTGTTTCGAGTAAAACATTTATACTCAAAGAACCCAGAAGCAGACTAAAACACTTTAATATTTTGTTCCTTGCTGAATCCTTAAGATAAGAAATAATAATACATTGTGCCTGTCCCATGGCAGGAACCTGTAATTTAGTGGATACCGTTTATAGCCGTTTTTTAAATAGTTTTTCGTTTTTTGCCTTGATAAAAAAAAGTGAAAGTGTGAACTAATGCTCACTGACGATACTCCCGCCCAATACTTTACGGTAAACAGGAAGTTGTCGAGGGATAAATCTGAAAATTCATCACACGGTATAGCTAACTGATATAAACCATGAAACCAAATTTTAGAATTCCTTGTATTGTAGTTCCTGAGAAAAATGTGACGAAAATGTTCAATCTGGATGTCATGTGTTAAATGATGTAAGTGTCCGGTAAACAGGAAGTTGTTGAGTGATGAATCTGAAAACATTCACACAGTATAGCTGACATTTATAAACCATGAAACCAAATTTCAGAAATTCCCACGAAAAATATTAATGGGACGGAAGGACGGACGGACTGACAGACAGAGGTAAAACAGTATACCCCCACTTTGAAGTAATAGTATCTGACTTTCAGTTCTTTACTTATATACTTTGGTGCCACTTTTTGAAAGTGGAAGTATATTATAACGTTTGTTCTCATGTTGTTGCACCACTACACTAGTTTCGGGGCGGGGGGAAGGGGGGAGGGGTGTGACGCCATGTTAATCCCTACAGCAATCGTATGTGCCTATAACAAGTCAGGAGCATGTAGTTAAATGATCTCATTGTTTAATATTTGTCTATCGTCTTTGATTTTTCGTATTTACTTAATATATTTTCTGAAATTATGCCGTTTTTCAGTTCTTTGTCAATCGAATTGTTTTATATATTTCATTTTGGTGACTTTAATAGCCGGATGTATTTCTCTTCTTTTTGACGGCCGAATGGTTGTCGAACATTGCTTACATCTACTTCATTTGAACTTAGACAGATTTTATTGTTCAGAATGTCAAATGAATTAGACACAAGTTTTTTCAACTTAGTAACGTCTTCTCCAAAAATTTTCAGATGTTTACTTATTGGCAATCATACCTTTTCTCCCTTTCTTGCAAGGAACTATTTTAGACTGCACTTCTAGAGGTAACGGATTTATACATGGATAAAGCATGAAATTATC